>NC_057809.1:414939696-414957360 GCF_018294505.1 Triticum aestivum
CATTCACTAATAGCTATGTCTTCGTGTTGAATCTTTTGAACTAAGTGAATGTGATCGGACCCCAAACTTCTCTATGCTTTCTATCTCAAACTCTATCTCTCTAAGTCATATGCATTCTATTGAAACTGTCGAATCTCTTCACTGCGTCCTTGTCAGCAGAAGATATAGAGACAACCATAAAGTCCATTTTCAATGCTCATTCCTCCACATAAAATCCGGAGAAGCAGGAACGACCGCCCGACAATCCAGGCGTGCGTGGGACGTGGAACAAACCCCAAACTTCCGCAAACTAGCCATGCGTTCCTCAGATGCGAATCACCAGGGGCACCTGTGTAATAGCACAGTGTCGCCCCTGTGCCTATAAATTCACACTTACCGCGGTCATTATCTCCTTCTTCCACCCTCGCACGAACCCTAGCGCCACCGCTAGCCCTCGACGACGCCGGCGACGAAGCGCTTCGCTGCCGCAACCTCTCCGACGCCGTCTTCACGCCGATCGCGGACATCGTCCTCTCCGCCGTCGCCGTAGGTGTCTTCCATCGCCAAGTTAGAGCACGGAGGATTGAACTGCTCGACATCATCTCCCACTCCGTCTAGCAGTTCCAAGTGTGGTAAATAAAACTTCTTTTTACAGCCCCTTTTGATCTCATGGTTCTGTCACTTTCTACCATAAGAAGTTTCTCTTCACACAAGTTAGATCTCTCAATCTGCACCTCATAACATGCCTAGTATATTCACTTGTGCTTCATGAAGTAGTTAGATTCCTCACTTGTACTAATTTGTGGGTTCATACAAATCTGGAACCAACTTCTTACCTATGAGTGAATGTCTTCGCATGATGAGGTCAATGTCTTCTAAACTGATTAATCTTCAAAACCTTCTGAGAATGCATATGACCTCTTCCCCTTCCCTCGCACCTTAATGCTGTCACAGGTACATGTCTGTGGGAGAATCCTTTGGTTCTCATAGTCTGCATTCATTTGCAGAATTCCTACAGCATCACATAAATTCTCCTGAAGCCAGTTCCTGTTGGTCCAGCAAAAGAAAGCCTTTGAAGCCTTTGAAAGTTTTGAAGCCTTTCAAGTTAAAGTTTATGGCTTCAGAAGCAACAGCAAGGAAGGGGGGCAGACAGCGATGTGGAGGAACATCCAAAGATCTGCCTGATGAACTGGCAGAAATGTATAAAACAGATCCTGAAGAGAATTATGGTCAGCGCAAGACCCGAATCCAATGGATTCGACGCTATTGGGCAGAGCAATGGTTCAAATACTGCTTCACAACCCAAGAGTATGCTGAGAAAAGTGCCATCAAAAGACCGTGGGGAGACATCTTATACAAGAACCTTGTACCCAGGTCCAGAGATGAAGCTATTGCCCAAAGCTTCTATCCATGCATGGTTCGTGGGCCACAGCCTGATGATGCACATCCGTCGTCACTACTCTGGTGTCGTGACGACAATCTGTTCAAGCGCAACTTCTAGTTTGCCCAAAACTCAGCGAAGCAGAACACGAAGAAATTTGGGTTAGACTTCAACCCTGGTCCCTCAGCACCAAGGGCAGATGGCACACGCGACGCAAAACCCAATATCATCGGTCCGTATGCCAACCTTGAGGGCCTCATCACCCGCATCTTAGTCCAAGGGACTGCCGTGAATGACTCTCCAACTGACTCTAAGTCTGATGAAGCTCCTGCTGTACCGAAGCCAAAGCAGTCGAAGAAGCCAAAAGCTTCAAAGCCGGCCCCTTCACCAAAAATCTCAAGGGCGAAGCCATTGGCAACTGCACCTCCTGAAGACAGTGTGCAGTCTGAAGACATATCCCGCGTCTCCAAGCCCCAGAAGGCCAAGATGCCTCAGCCACACACCGGCAAAGAGCTCACAGCTGCTGACATTCTGCACAGCGAAGCCATTGATCTGTCAAGTGATGAAGATCTTGGAGATGACTCTCTCGAGCAGCTCATCAAGAGCAAAGAAGAAGCTGAAATCTTCAACAATTTGCCTCTCTTTGATGTCGCCATCATCCACAACTTCATCGACGAATGGTTTGCCACACCAAACATCGGCTTCGAAGATCTGCAGCTGCCCGTTGGCCTCAGCGTCGCCTTCCAAGGCGCTATTGCTTCAGAACTTGCAATTGCCCAGCGCATTGTTGAACTGAAGCAAAAAATTGATCATGAAAAGGCTCAGTTCAAGAAGCATATGGCCAAGCTCAGCGTGCAAGAAGTGAAGAGCTTCAAGATCATGTCGCACGAACTAAAGGAAAACTTTTTGAAGAAGCGTGCATAAGCTCAAGGTTCGCGGGAGCGAATGAAGACTCTGGCAGATAGATGTGTGCAGGCCTACAATGAGGCCGAGAAGCGCAAGGCACTTGGGCGTCCTGGCATCGACCCCAAGATGGCCGCGAAGAAGAAGAAGAAGCCTGCTATGGCTGAACCATAGGCACCAAGGCAAGAAGCAGTTCGAATTGTCTTCCCAACTGCAATGACTGGCTCGAAGCCAAAGAGCCGGTCAACCGCTTCAGAGCTCAAGAAGACGCGAACTGCAGAGGCTGAAGCTAGGAAGCGGAAACACTCTGAAGCCTCTCCTTCTGCCCCCACTCAGAAGAAGCGAAAGATCAAGAAAGCTCGGGCTGCTCCCACAGAGCCCTTGATGGTTGAACCCCTTTCTGTCATCTATCCTGACACAGAACGACAACTGACAGTTCATGAGCCTGCTTCCACATAGGCTCCTGAAGCTGAAGACATACCAGCAGCCGACCCCATCGCTGTTGAAGACATTGGTCATCAGGACAATGTACAAGATGATGCAGCCCTTCCTCAGTATGAACACAGCGAACTCATCAGCATTGGTCGTCCTCTGACGCCAATTGCACAAGATGCGTCATGGGCGGATCGCCCTCAAGAGGAAGAAGACAATGAGGCCCAGCCCACTCCAACCCCACAGGCGTCATCTGCATTCCGTAGGCTTCGCAAAGGTCCAAGGCCTCAAGTCTATGCTGAAGACATTCCGGCTGCATCAGCCACAGAAGAAGCACCACAAGAGCCCAGTCCTATGCTCCACCAAGAAGCAGTTCTCCAGGAGAACGTGCTTGTGACCGACCCTCCAGCTAGTCAAGCGGAGGCTGAAAATATTGAGGCTGCCACAACCAACACTGAAGCCAATGTGGAGCCCTCCCCACCAAAAGCTTCAGAAGACAGCGAAGCTACTGATCCAGACACTTCTGTTCCTGAGTCTGCTGCAGGTTCTCAATTTTATTACCATGTTGAGCACAGGCCTCATGTCCAGAAGCCAATCCCAAGGCTGCCGAGGTTCCCAGGTCCTACATCAGCACCTGGCTCCTTTAACATCAATAGCTTCAAGGTAGATAATACGTTCTTCAACAGCTCCAAGAACCCCTATTCAAGGGAAAGGATTTCATCAGATAGGTTCTGGAGCTATCCTCAGCGCATCTACTATTCATGCATCCTATACAACCAAGGTCGCATCTTCCCGCACAAGCACCTTGATGTTGAAGCTATTGCTGGTCTGCCCTGTCTAGAGGAAGCGTTGGATTGCTTCAAGCAAGTGGGTCTGCTGTAGTTTGTAACTGATGAAGAGCACTGGAATGAAGAGCTTCTGCTGCAATTCTATGCCACCCTCCACATCAAAGGATACAACAGAGATCCGAAGACTTGGGCCCTGGAGTGGATGACCGGCAATGTCCATCATGAAGCCAATGCATTTGATATCATTGAGCTCACCGGCCTGCCCACTCCTGGCGAACTCTTCGAGGAAGGCTGTCCACTACACACTGAAGCTCTTGAGAGCATATTCCAGAGGCCTGAACCGAATATGAGTCAGATGCTCTCCATGATGAAGCCATTGCCCCACGATGCTCCTTATCCAACAGAGTTCTTCGTTGAAGACTTTGAGTACCTGCCCCGAACCATCTATCACATTATCCGGCGGACTCTCTGGCCTATCAAAGCGCACTCTCCAAATGCCAAGATCGAGGGTGCAATGAAGACTCTGATATTTTGTATCCTTCATGGCAAATGCTTCAACGCACAGGACTTCTTCACACGCCAACTTGCTGCATCAGGCTCAGATTTACTTGGTTTGAAGTTCTATGCTCCTTGGGTAATGAGACTGATCAAGCTTCACTCTGCGATCTCATATCAGCCCTCAGCCCGCAACCATCGGATCTTCTTGCCAGATGTGGATACCTCTGCTGAAGCTATATATCCTGAGCCTGCCAAGCAACCTTTGAGTCTTCAGAATGCAGAACACCAGAGCTTCACTCAGAACGTTGAAGGTGTTGAAGCCATCTCCAGGGTGTATCCTTTGGCTGGCACTACACGTGCACCACCCCCTGCTTCAACTGAAGCCACTGACAGTGCAACTACTTCAAGACCCAAGAAGCGTGCTCGTGTTCTCAATGACCGAGAGCTTCTTGTGGCCCTTCATCAGAAACAAGATAGGCATCATGACTGGCTAAAGCGTCAGATGAAAA
The DNA here is from genome assembly GCF_018294505.1 of Triticum aestivum. Classification (NCBI taxonomy): domain Eukaryota; kingdom Viridiplantae; phylum Streptophyta; class Magnoliopsida; order Poales; family Poaceae; genus Triticum; species Triticum aestivum. The sequence continues at coordinate 414,944,187 of NC_057809.1, forward strand.
GCCTCTTGGTGGATGTTAATCGTCTTTGAAATCCTGCCACCAAGAATGCTTTCGTTACCCATGAAACCTGTCGTCGTACATGGAAAGGGCTATCAATGATGTGTACTGAAGCTGAACTTGAAGAGGATGGCTTCACTGAGCGATTCAAGTTTGACACCACACCTCCTAGAAGGGCTGTGATGCGAATCACACCATCACTTGAAGACTCTGAGTTTTCTTCATCTGCTGCCACAGTCACTGCCAGAATCATTGATGAAGAAGACGATGCTACCTCACCGCCACCTGCTTCAGCACCTCCAAGCTCTTCTGCACCGCCAAACAACACCAACAACCCTGCTACTTCATCTACTCCTCATGGGAACGAGTAGAGGCTCTATGTCTACAAACCTTTTTGGTCATTACTGACAAAAGGGGGAGAAGCATATGAGATTGATAGTCTTCAAGCAGGTTTATATGGGCGGGTGCCGTATATTTTGCTTCGTGCTTACAACTCTCGTTTTTGCTACATTTGGTTCTTATGAGTTGTAACACTTAAACCAGATGGTCGTCTGCTACTTGTTTGCCACCCTGTTTTGCGAAGATAAATTCCGCATGTGCGACGATAAATTCCGCACTTATCTCATTCTGCAGACGTCCATTTTCCATTATGCATGTCATTATCTTCATATACCCTCACATGCATAGTGGATTGCCATCATAAGTTGAAGTGGATCTCCACAAGTACAACCTGCCATGTGCATTTGCATTCCAAAGGCAAATTACTTATATGCACATCTTCAGGGGGAGCCCTTGCAACTTATGAAGACAATTCCCTATCTTTTACAAATTTCACAGATTATATTCCCCGTTGAAAACTTCAACTAGTTTGTCATCAATCACCAAAAAGGGGGAGATTGTAAGTGCATCTAGTGCCACCCCTAATTGCTTTTGGAGTATTGACGACAAACCTAGTTGAGGGACTAATGTGTTTGTGAGAATTGCAGGATAACACAGGTAGAAGTCCCTCATTGATTCGGTTTTACTACCAGAGATGACCCCTAAAAATGTATGAAGACATTGAAGTCAAAGGTGGTATATGAAGATATTCACATTGAAGACTATGACAAAAGAAGACACGTTATGAAGCCTATGGAGCTCGAAGACTTAGATCTTTCGTAGTTCTTTTTCTTTTGTGTTGAGTCATAGGAACCACCGTACTGTTAAGTGGGGTCCAGGAGAACCAGTTAGAATGACTGAAGTGATGCCTAAACCAAAAACCTATGTCTTCGAGTGAAGACAATGAGAGCGAATCTTGTCCAGAGCCGGACAAGTCAGCTTTGCTTGTAGCCCAAGTAAAGTTGCCATGAGAGTTTGAAATCTGACCGTTGAGACACGTGTCAGTTCCTTAGTGACCCAGGGTCATTTCGGACAAATCAGGTCGGGTTGCCAAGTGGCTATAAATAGCCCACCCCCTACAACCATAAACGGTTGGCTGCTTAGATTGAGAGTATGGCTTTTGTCATTTGAGAGCAACCCACCTCGAAGCCTTTGAGAGAGAGAATTCCTTGCGAGGATAAAACCCTAACCACCCAGAGCCAGAGAACATTGGGCATCACTTAAGTCTTCTTGTCTGTGTGATCTGAAGACTTATTACACTTGAGGACTGTGCATCCCCAGACGGTTAGGCGTCGCGTTCAGAGCATCCAAGAGACATTGTGGATTGCCAGTGAACGAAGTCTGTGAAGGTTTGGGAGTCTACCTTGAAGACTTACCAGAGTGATTGGGCGAGGACTATGTGACCTTAGCTCAAGGAGAATACGGTGAGGACTTGGTGTCCTGAGCTGCGTGCTCAGGACTGGGTGTCCGGGACTGTGTGTCCTAAGGTTTAAATACCTAGCCGCTCCAACCAGACGTACAGTTGTCACAGCAACTGGAACTGGTCCAACACATCATTGTCTTCAACGAGTCACTGGTTTCATCTTCACTTCCTTTTACTTACTGATCACTCATTGTGAAGTCATCGCGTGTCTGTTCTATCGTTTGTCTTCACAACGTGAGTGTATGATCTGTTTGGCTTCATAGTATCTTCCTACCTGATCCTAATTACACTACGGCTATTTTCACTGTGCTTTCACTCTGTTGATACTTGACCATGGCTTGCCTAGTGTAGTCTAACTTCCGCTGCATAGTAATAGGCATATCTCTACTGTTTGTCTTCATAACTTCCACGTTTTGAAGACTTTCATAAAAATCGCCTATTCACCCCCCCTCTAGTCGATATAACACACTTTCAGTCCCGTAGCGCACTCTTCTGCTCCCTCTTGGTAATGTGGGTTGCGTATATCATGTTCACCATCCGCACTTCTGGGGGAAAGCCCTTCTGTCCGTTGTTGTTCGGCGGCTTGGGCTCCTCGTCGTCGCTGTGCAGCCCCTTGTCTCTGTTTTTGGCCCTTAACTTGTCTGCCTGCTTGAACACCCAACAATCCCTATTAGTGCGATTGGCTGGCCTTTCGGGGGTGCCATGTATCTGGCACAAGCGATCGAGTATTCGGTCCAAACTGGACGGGCCCTGAGTATTCTTTTTGAATGGCTTTTTTTGCTGACCGGATTTATAGCCTTTGAATCCGGCATTGACTGCCGTGTCTTCATTGCTGTCGCTGTTAACGCAGCGTTTTTGCTTATTCCGACGTGTCCTGCCACTTTTGTCCTTGGTATCCAAATTACCAGGGTTCTTTGATAAGTTGTTACTGCGAGTTAGCCAGCTGTCTTCTCCCGCGCAAAAGCGGGTCATGAGTGTCGTGAGGGCTGCCATGGATTTCGGCTTTTCCTGTCCCAGGTGCCGGGCAAGCCACTCGTCGCGGATGTTATGCTTGAAGGCTGCTAGGGCCTCTGCGTCCGGACAGTCGACTATCTGGTTTTTCTTTGTTAGGAACCGTGTCCAGAATTGTCTGGCCGATTCCTCTGGCTGCTGAATTATGTGGCTTAAGTCGTCGGCATCCGGCGGTCACACGTAAGTGCCCTGGAAGTTGTCGAGGAATGCAGCTTCCAGGTCCTCCCAAGAACCGATTGAGTCTGCTGGCAAGCTGTTAAGCCAATGCCGGGCCGGTCCTTTAAGTTTGAGCGGGAGGTATTTGATGGCGTGAAGATCATCGCCGCGTGCCATGTGGATGTGAAGGAGATAATCCTCGATCCATACCGCCGGATCTGTTGTGCCATCGTATGATTCGATGTTTACGGGTTTGAAACCCTCTGGGATTTTATGATCCATTACTTCGTTCGTGAAGCATAGCGGGTGTGCGGCGCCTCTGTACTGGGCTATATCACGACGCAGCTCGGAAGAGCTATGTCTGTTGTGTTCGGCCCGGCCGGATTTGTTGTATCCGGAGTGAAGATCATTGTCACATGCCGTAGGGCGCCTGCGCGATCCGTAGATCGATCTTGTTTGTCTTGCCTTATCCTCCAGTATGTCTCGCAGGTCAGGCGCATTTTCCCGTTCCTTAGTTGAGCGGCGTCGGGGCATGGCTTGGGTGGAGGGCCGAGAGGCCTCTCTGTCGCGGCCGCGAGGTGGCCGGTCTGCCATGTCATGCGCTGGTGATGTAGGTGCTTCCTCCTCTGATCGGGGTAGCGGCCTGCGCTTGGGGTAACTCTTGGAGGGGCGTTCGAGTTCATACTCTTCGGCCGCAAGGACTTCAGTCCATCTGTCAGCTAGCAAATCTTGGGCAGCTCTAAGCTGTTGCTGCTTTTTCTTGAGGCTGCTTGTCGTGGCTAAAAGCCTGCGTTTAATACGCTCTTGTTCGGCGGGGTCTGATGGTATGACGAATTCGTCGTCATCGAGGCTTGCCTCGTCTTCGAAGGGAGGCGTACAGTTATCATCCTCAACCTCTCGGTCTGCCGCTCTCTCATGAGGGCTAGCTTCTCCATCTTCCTGTGCCAAATCTTGCTGAGGTGGGTGTTCTTCGGCGCTATCCGGGGTAGTATTATCTCCCGTGCCGGAATCACCGTTTTTTGCTTTGGCGGGATTTAGAGCGGCGCCGCTGACGCCGGCGCTTTGGCTGTTTGTTGGGGGCGTCATCCCCCACTGTTCCATCGCCATCTCCATCTTTTGGAGTATCCACCATATATATGTCATATGACGAGGTGGCCTTCCGGCGCCCTACAGGTGCTAGTTCCTATTCGTCTCCTACATCGTCGTCCATGCCGTCGATGTCTTCGGAGCTGAAGTCAAGCATGTCGGTTAGATCGTCGACAGTGGCTACAAAGTGGGTGGTGGGTGGGCTTTGAATTTCCTCATCGTTCGTATCCCACCCTCACTGACCGTAGTCCGGCCAGGGCTCTCCTGATAAAGAGAAAGACTTAAGAGAATTCAGGATGTCGCCAAAAGGAGAATGCTGAAAGATGTCTGCGGTGGTGAACTCCATTATCGGCGCCCAATCAGATTCGATTGGCAGGGGCGCGGGGGGTTCGGAGTCCGGGGAGGAGTCCGGATCCTCGGAGTCACGGGTCGTGCAGAGTGCGGGGCTAGCATTCGACTCGATCGCTTTCGGGATTGCAGCCCCCGAGGTGACGTCCAACCGCTCATCCTCGATTGGCGCAATAGGCTCCGAGTTAGGGGTCGGAACCGATGCGTGTGCGGCCTCCAGGACACTGTCCGGGGGCAGAGCTAGATCATGCCCCTCGAGATAGTGCGGCGCGCTTGGCCGTGGCTCGAGCCCGTCGAAGATCAAGTCTCCGCGGATGTCAGCCGTGTAGTTTAAGCTTCCAAACCTGACTTGATGGCCAGGGGCGTAGCTTTCGATCTGCTCCAGGTGGCTGAGCGAATTGGCCCGCAGAGCGAAGCCACCAAAGACGAAGATCTGTCCGGGGAGCAAAGTGTCACCCTGGACCGCATCGTTGTTGATGATCAAAGGAGCCATCGGGCCTAAAGGCGACGACACAGAGGAACTCTGAATGAAAGCACTAATGTCGGTGTCAAAACCGACAGATCTCGGGTAGTGGGTCCCGAACTGTGCGTCTAGGCCGGATGGTAACAGGAGGCAGGGAACACGATGTTTTACCCAGATTTCGGGCCCTCTTGATGGAGGTAAAACCCTACGTCCTGCTTGATTAATATTGATGATATGGGTAGTACAAGAGTAGATCTACCACGAGATCAAGGAGGCTAAACCCTAGAAGCTAGCCTATGGTATGATTGTTGTATATGGAGTTGATTGCCTACGGACTACAACCGTCCGGTTTATATAGACACCGGATAGGGTTAGGGTTACATAGAGTCGGTTACAATGGTAGGAGATCTTGAATATCCGCATTGCCAAGCTTGCCTTCCACGCCAAGGAAAGTCCCATCCAGACACGGGACGAAGTCTTCAATCTTGTATCTTCATAGTCCAGGAGTCCGGCTGAAGGTATAGTCCGGCTACCGGAACACCCCCTAATCCAGGACTCCCTCAACCGTAGTTTGAGGAGTTCATGTATTCACTATGTGTTAATGCTTTGTTCCGGTTCTCTATTAAAAGGAGGCCTTAATATCTCTTAGTTTCCAATATGGACCCCGCTGCCATGGGCGGGTAGGACAAAACATGTCATGCAAGTTCTTTTAATAAAGCACGTATGACTATTTACGGAATACATGCTACATTATATCAATGAACTGGAGCTAGTGCCGTATCGCCCTAGGTTATAACTGTGTCATGATGAATATCATCCAACAAGTCACCGATCCAATGCCTACAAAATTTCCCATATTGTTTCTGCTAAGTTACTATTGCTATCATCACTGTTACACTTGCTACAAAATTACTGCTATCACTGTTACTGTTACTGTTGCTGCTATCACTACTATCAAAACTATCAAACTACTTTGCTACTGATCACTTTGTTGTAGGTAATTAATCTCCAGGTGTGGTTGAATTGACTACTCAGCTACTAATACTTTCAAATTTGGGTTGAATATTTACCCTCGAAAACTGTTGCGATCCCCTATACTTGTGGGTTATCAAGAACTTTTTCTCGCACCGTTGCCGGGGAACATAGCTATATTTGTTGAGTCACTTGGGATTATTTTCAATTTATCACTATGAAGAATCTGAAGGATCCTAAGACTAAGATATTTCCCTCAAGGATGAGGGGAGGTAAGGAACTGCCATCCAGTTCTGCTTTAGATCCACCTTCTGTTATGAATAAACTTGCAACACCACCATATGCTATCAATTCTAATATGTCGCAAGTTATTGATGATGCTACTTCTCCTATGAATGATGCTTATGATGATCCTAGTACCTTGCTTGATAATGATGATGTGCCACTTGGTGAATTTCTTGATAAACAAATTGCTAGAGTTATACAACATGATGTTGTTGAACGTGATGATGAGCTTGAAACTGAATCTCCTGAAACACCTGCTAGAACTAGCCCTCCTAGATATGAATTGCCTAAGGTACCGGAAGGTTATGTCATGAGTGAAGAAGCAACTAAAGATATTCTTGCTTGCAATGATAGAGATGATCTAGAGAAATTATTTCACAAGTATAAAGAAAAATCTATGAATGCTAGAATGAAATGTGATTCTAAGTTTGCTACTTCACCTATCTTTATTGATGATAAGGATTATGAATTCTCTGTCGACCCAGAGTTAATCACTTTGGTTGAATCTGATCCTTTCCATGGTTATGAAACTGAAACTGTCGTGGCACATCTTACTAAGTTGAATGACATAGCCACCATTTTTACTCATGATGAGAAAACTCGCTATTACTTTATTCTCAAATTATTTCCTTTCTCATTAAAGGGTGATGCTAAAGCTTGGTACAATACTCTTGCTCCTGGTTGTGTGTGTAGTCCCCAGGATATGATTTATTACTTCTCTAAAAAATATTTTCCTGCTCATGTGAAACAAGCTGCCTTACAGGAAATATTTAACTTTGTGCAAACTAAAGAAGAGAGTCTCCCACAAGCTTGGGGGAGGCTTTGCCGGTTACTTAATGCTTTACCTGATCATCCTCTTAAAAATGAAATACCTTACATCTTCTATAATGGACTAACCGATGCTTCTAGGGACTTCCTAGATAGTTGTGCTAGTTGTGTTTTCAGGGAACGAAGTGTTGGACAAGCTAAAGAAATATTGAATACCATATTAAAAAATTATGATGATTGGACTATTCCAGAACCACCGCCTAAACCCACTCCGAAGAAGAGGGGTATATTATATCTCATTCCCGAAGATATGCAAGAGGCAAAGAAATATATGAGGGAAAAAGGTATTAAAGCTGAGGATGTTAAAAATTTACCTCCTATTGAAGAAATACATGGGCTTAATACACCACCACTGCCTAAGGTGGTAGATGAAGGAAATATGCCCTAGAGGCAATAATAAAGTTATTATTTATTTCCTCATATCATGATAAATGTTTATTTTTCATGCTAGAATTGTATTAACCGGAAACATAATACATGTGTGAATACATAGACAAACATAGTGTCACTAGTATGCCTCTACTTGACTAGCTCATTGATCAAAGGCGGTTGAGTTTCCTAGCCATAGACATGAGTTGTCATTTGATTAACGGGATCACATCATTAGTAGAATGATGTGATTGACTTGACCCATTTTGTTAGCTTAGCACTTGATCGTTTTAGTTTACTGCTATTGCTTTCTTCATGACTTATACATGTTCCTATGACTATGAGATTATGCAACTCCCGATTACCGGAGGAACACATTGTGTGCTACCAAACATCACAACGTAACCGGGTGATTATAAAGGTGATCTACAGGTGTCTCCGATGGTACTTGTTGAGTTGGCATAGAACAAGAATAGGATTTGTCACTCCGATTGTCGAAGAGGTATCTCTGGGCCCTCTCAGTAATGCACATCACTATAAGCCTTGTAAGCAATGCAACTAATGAGCTAGTTGCGGGATGATGCATTATAGAATGAGTAAAGAGACTTGCCGGTAACGAGATTGAGCTAGGTATTGAGATACTGACGATCGAATCTCGGGCAAGTAACATACCGATGACAAAGGGAACAACATATGCTCATGTTGTTATGCGGTTTGATCGATAGAGATCTTCGTAGAATATGTAGGAACCAATATGAGCATCCAGGTTCCGCTATTGGTTATTGACCGGAGATGTGTTGCAGTCATGTCTACATAGTTCTCGAACCTGTAGGGTCCGCACGCTTAAAGTTCTGTGACAATCGGTATTATGAGTTTTTATGTTTTGATGTACCGAAGGTAGTTTGGAGTCCCGGATATGATCACGGACATGACAAGGAGTCTCAAAATGGTCGAGACGTAAAGATTGATATATTGGATGACTATGTTCGGACACCGGAAGTGTTTCGGGAGGTTTCAGACATATACCGAAGAACCGAGGGATTACCGGAACCCCCCCAGGGATGTAATGGGCCTATTGGGCCTTAGTGGAGAAAAGGAGGGGCGGCCAGGGCAGGCCGCGTGCCCCCTCCCCCTCTAGTCCGAATTGGACAAGGAGGGGGGGCGCCCCCCTTTTCCTTCCTCCTCTCTCCTTCCCTTTTCCCTTCTCCTACTCCTACTAGGAAAGAAGGAGTCCTACTCCCGATGGGAGCAGGACTCCCCCCTTGGCACGCCCTCCTCCTGGCCGGCCGCCTCCCCCCTAGATCCTTTATATACGGGGGTAGGGGCACCCCAAAGACACAAGTTGATCATTGATCTCTCCCAGCCGTGTGTGGTGCTCCCCTCCACCATACTCCACCTCGGTCATACTGTAGCGGTGCTTAGGCGAAGCCGTGCGACGGTACCTTCATCAACATCGTCACCACGCCGTCATGCTGACGAAACTCTCCCTCGAGCTGTACTGGATCGTGAGTTCGAGGGACGTCACCGAGCTGAATGTCTGCTGAACGTGGAGGTGCCATATGTTCGGTACTGAGGATCGGTCGATCGTGAAGACGTACGACTACATCAACTGCGTTGTCATAACACTTCCGCTTAACGGTCTACGAGGGTACATGGATGACACTCTCCCCTCTCGTTGCTATGCATCACCATGATCTTGCGTGTGCGTAGGATTTTTTTTTTGAAATTACTACGTTCCCCAATAGTAGAGGTATATTCTCTTATGAATTTTAATGATAATGATAATCCTCACAATATGCATCCTAGTCAATGCCTTTATGACTTCGAAAACTACATTAGAAAACAAGATCACTTCAATGCAAATGTTATGAAACAATTGAAATATAATTCTAATATGATTGCTTGCTTAAGTGACTTGTTATTTAGGATATCAAATGATGTTAGAGGCGTCGGAAAGCATGCTTTTATGGTTCAAACTCAATTAGAACAACTTGCTGAATCACAAAGAGAATTGATTGATGAAATGAATCATAATATGTCAGTGTTCTGGGAACGGGGGTCCCCAGACTTGCCTGCCTGCGGCCTGCGGAGTGGCTCAAGTGGGGGCCCAGCGCGGCCCATCTTCATCAGCTCAAGCTCAAGACCCTCGCGAGGGGCCAAGCCTCGCGGGGCGGACGACAGAAAGCTTCCTCAGAGGCAGCCTCATCAGGCAGGCTCGCGAGGAGGCAGAGAGATCAAGGCAGGGGTTCCTCGCGAGGAGCCCGTGACGCAAGCCATGACGATCGAGACCAGGCGGGCGCCAGGTGGGCGCCGACCTGCGCAGTGTCCTTGTTTCCACTTTGGTGCAAAGGGGGCAAGCACAGGCCAAGGCATCGGGCAAAGGTGTAACACCCTCCATGCGACTATATCTCCCACGTGTCGAGGCACGACTTAGAGGCATAATCGCACTGAAGGCATATGTCGCAAGTTAGGAAATCTTCACAACATCCCATGTAATATAATAATAAAGGGGAGATAACATAGTTGGCTTACACTCGCCATGTCAATCAAGTACATAAATAACATTACATCATCCAAACACTCATGGCCCGACTACGGCGCCAAAGTAAAAGAGAACCCAACATGCGACACGGTCCCGATCATCCCCAACTGGGCACCACTACTTATCATCAGGAAAGGAAACATAGTAACGTTGAGAGTCTTTGTCGAACTCCCACTTGAGCTCAAATACGTCTCCTGGAGCGGAATCATCAGGCCCTGCATCTGGTGTAATAGTAATCTGTGAGCCACAGGGACTCAGCAATCTCGCACCCTCGCGATCAAGACTATTTAAGCTTATAGGTATGGCAAGGTAAAATATGTGGAGCTGCAGCAAGCGACTAGCAAAATATGGTGGCTAACTTATTCGCAAAAGAGAGCGAGAAGAGGAGGCAAAGCGCGATCGAGAGACTAGAGAGCAACCTGCGCAAACATTACTCCAACATCGTGTCCGCTTCCCGGACTCCGCCGAGAAGAGGCCATCACGGTAACACACTCAGTTGATTCATTTTAATTAAGTTAAGGTTCAAGTTATCTACAACCGGACATTAACAAATTCCCATCTGCCCATAACCGCGGGCACGGCTATCGAAAGTTCAAATCCCTGCAGGGGAGTCCCAACTTAGCCCATGACAAGCTCTCACGGTCAACGAAGGAATAGACCTCCTCCCAAGACGTTCCGATCAGACTCGGTATCTCGGTTCTTCAAGACACTTCGACAGGTTAAAACAAGACCAGCAACACCGCCCGAATGTGCCGACAAATCCCGATAGGAGCTGCACATATCGCGTTCTCAGGGCACACTCAGATGAGACATCCTACGAGTAAAACAAACCCTCAAGTTGCCCCGAGGTGGCCCCGCAGTCTACTCGGTCGGACCAACACTCAGAGGAGCACTGGCCCAGGGGGGTTAAATAAGATGACCCTCAGGCTCCGGAAACCCAAGGGAAAAATAGGCTAGGTGGCAAATGGTAAAACCAAGGTTGGGCATTGCTGGAAAAGCTTTAATCAAGGCGAACTATCAAGGGGTTCCCATTATAACCCAACCGCGTAAGGAACGCAAAATCCGGGAACATAACACCGATATGACGGAAACTAGGGCGGCAAGAGTGGAACAAAACACTAGGCGAGAGGCCGAGCCTTCCACCCTTTACCAAGTATATAGATGCATTAAGATAACATGATAATATAATGATATCCCAACAAGTAAATAAATGTTCCAACAAGGAACGACCTCCAATCTTCACCTGCAACTAGCAATGCTATAAGAGGGGCTGAGCAAAGCGGTAACATAGCCAATCAACGGTTTGCTAGGACAAGGAGGGTTAGAGGTTTAACATGGCAATTTGGGAGGCTTGAAAGCAAGTGGTAGGCATCGTAGCATTGGCATTGCAAAAGAGCGAGCAAACTAGCATAGCAAAGATAGTAGTGATTTTGAGGGTATGATCATCTTGCCTACACAGTTGTTAGAGTTGACTGGATCCTCGAAAGCAAACTCAACGGGCTCCTTGTTAGCGAACTCGTCTCCCGGCTCTACCCAAGCAAGACAAACAAGCAACAAGGACACAATCAACCACGTGCAAGGATCAAACAAGATGATGCAAAGACGAGATGCTATGCGGGATGCGATGCGGGATGCGTATGCAAGATATGACAGGAAATGCATGACCCTGGCCTCAACTTGGGAATCCAAGTGTGCCACTGGAAAGATGATATGAAATCGCTTGAAAACGATATAAAGAACGCCGGAATTGGAGTTACGGTTTGGAAATGGCAAGCGATTCAAATATGACACCGGTCTGCGATTTACAGCAAGTAGCCATCTAAATGTAACGAAATGAACATGCTACAGCACCCAAAAAAGATAACAAAATACATGGCAGGGATGCATACAAGATGCTTAACAAAAGTCTAGCACTGAGCTACGGACAATTCATCCATTAACAGGTTCAAACAAGCATGGCAAAAATGCATATGGTAAACAGATCTCAGTCTTAGTGAAATTAACACTTGTCTGGAATTTCAGATCAGGTAGCTCTCTTCGGAGCAACAAAACTACATGCTACAGGACATGAACATGGCAAAGTAAAGCATGGCATGTAGCTACTCAAAGAGCTTAACAAAAGTCCCTTAGTGACCTTGAGCCAAAGGGGGCCAGAAAATACAATTGCAAGCATGTGAACATAGCAAAAACATTATCAGTTTTCAGACTTAGTGAAAACTGGCACATGCTGAAATATAACTCAACTAGGCATGTTTACGAGCTCGATGCACTCACTACAGGGCAATTCATGGCAAGCTAAGCATACACCCATTAAGAACACACAAAATTCAAGCTAGACATGGCAATAACAATAGCATAGCATGCACGGATCAACTACAACATCATCGGCAAAATTGCAAACAAGTTGACAATCTGCCCAGATTCACAAAGTAGCAAAAGTAGAGCTCGATTGACTCAAGCTAGGGTGCTCCATAATTGCAAACAAAGACATGGATGGATAGAGCACTATAAGATTAACAAAACATCCTTACTAATCATCCTCAAAAGAGGCACGGATCACTAGGAAACAACATGAACATATGGCATCATGAGATAAACAGCTCAAGGACTTGGTGGAAATGCTAAGTCCCTGAAATCAGAATTACTAAGTGCACCACTTTGCAAGCTTGTGCTAGTCACCACACACATCACAAAAATACATGGGTTGCACCTCTAGAAAGATGACAAAACCCTTAACAAATCATATGTAGAGCATCAGGGCATAGCATGCACACAATAATCATGGAAAAAAAATGACAAAAAGCTAAATGGAGCAGCAGATCTGACAATTATCTCAAGTAGCCCTCTTCTAACAGCATTTCGGGCATCAAGATGAACTCAAATGAAAATTATGTAATGGAATGAAATGATGTACTCTCTGAGATGAACATTTTGATATGCTATATGCATGAATCGGAGCTACGGATGCAAAGTTACGAGGCTACGAACAAAAGCACTTGGATCTGGAATTTCGGGACTTAGAAGAAAAAAACCACCTAGGGTTTACTGTTCACGGCCAGATCTGGATCGGGCGACACGCGATCCGAGGTTCGACGTCGCCGTTGAGGACGCCAGTGGCCGGACTCGACGCGGAGGCGGCCGGAGGCGACGAGGAGGACGGCGGAGGGCGGCGGGGTCGCCGGGGCCGGGGACGGGCAGGCGAGGCGCGAAGCTTGCCGGCTCGGGCGGAGCTCCGGCGGGGTGGCGGCCGGAGATGGTGCGGCGGTAGGGCGGCGGGGACCCGGCGATGGCGCGCGGCGGCGCGCGGCCGGTGCGG
>NC_057809.1:414958043-414967405 GCF_018294505.1 Triticum aestivum
GGGGAGGTGTTTAAATAGGCATAGAGGGAGCTAGGAGAGTCTAAATGAGGTGCGGTTTTCGGCCACGTGACCGTGATCGAACGCTCTAGATGATGGAGAAGGATTAGGTGGGTTTTGGGCCAAATTGGAGGGGTGTTGGGCTGCAACACACACGAGGCCTTTTCGGTCCCTCAGTTAACCGTTGGAGTATCAAACGAAGTCCAAATGATATGAAACTTTGCAGGCGGTCTACCGGTAGTAAACCAAGACTGCTTGGCAAGTCTCGGTCCAATCCGGAAATGTTTAATCCCCACACACGAAAGAAAGCTAGAAATGACCACCGGAGGAGAACGAAGCGCCGGAATGCAAAACGGACAACGGAGAAAATGCTCGAATGCATGAGACGAACACGTATGAAAATGCAATGTACATGATGACATGATATGAGATGCATGAAAATGACAATAACACATGGAGACAAAGACCCGAACCCTAGAAAATAAATTAACTTAACGCCGGAAACGACAAGAGTTGGAGTACAAATTGGGAAAGTTACATCCGGGGTGTTACAACACTCCACCACTACGAAAGGATCTCATCCCGAGATCTAGGACTGAAAGAACGCCGGGTACTCAGAACGGAGGTGATCCTCGCATTCCCAGGTAGCTTCACGGTCGGAATGGTGTGACCACTTGACTTTGAGAAATTTGATTGACTTGTTGCGAGTCTTGCGTTCAGTCTCTTCAAGAATAGCAATTGGGTGCTCACGATAAGAGAGATCTTCTTAGAGCTCAATGTCCTCGAAGTTGACGGTGCGATCAGGAGTCTTGAAGCACTTTCGGAGCTGAGAGACATGGAACATGTCATGAACATTTGCAAATTTTGAAGGAAGCTCGAGTTGATAGGCGAGGTCCTCTCTCTTGCTGACAATCTTGAAAGGTCCCACGTATCTGGGGGCAAGCTTCCCTTTGATACCGAAGCGACGAGTACCTTTCATAGGAGAGACGCAGAGGTAAACATGATCTCCGATCTCGAAAGCCAAATCACGGTGCTTACTATCATAGTAGCTCTTCTGGCAGGATTGGGCTGCTTTGAGGTTATCTCGAATGACTTTGCACATTTCCTCTGCCTCTGTGATTAAGTCATTACCCAAAAGCTGACGTTCACCGGTTTCAGACCAGATGAGAGGTGTACGACACTTCCTGCCATACAGAATTTCAAATGGGGCCTTGCCCGAACTTGCTTGAAAACTGTTGTTGTAGGAGAATTCAACATAAGGAAGACAATCCTCCCACTTCATGCTGAAGGAGATCACACAAGCCCTGAGCATATCTTCAAGAATCTGGTTGACACACTCGACTTGACCGCTAGTTTGAGGGTGGAAAGCTGTGCTGAAGCGGATGTTAGTGCCCATGGCCTTCTGAAAAGAATCCCAAAACTTTGAGGTAAAGATGCTGCCACGGTCTGAAGAGATCACCTGTGGAATACCGTGCAGAGAGACAATACGAGAGGTATAGAGTTCCGCCAATTGAGCTACAGTGATCGACTCTTTGATAGGCAGAAAATGAGCCACTTTGGTGAGTTTATCGATGACAACGAATATAGCATCATTGCCACGTTTGGACTTTGGAAACCTAGTCACGAAGTCCATCTCAATGTGGTCAAACTTCTATTCTAGAATGGCAAGAGGTTGGAGGAGACCAGCTGGCCTTTGGTGTTCTGCCTTCACTCTTCTGCAGACATCACATTCATTCACGAATTGAGCAATCTCGCGCTTCATTCGAGTCCACCAATAAGCCTGCTTAAGGTCCTGATACATCTTCGTGCTCCCAGGGTGGATGGAGAGGAGAGAATTGTGAGCCTCGTTCATGATCACTTTACCGGAGGTCACCTTTGGGTACAACAATACGATCCTCGAAGAAGAGAGTGTCCTTGTCATCCTGGCGGTAGCACTTGTACTTGGGTTGACTCTTGGCAATCCCAATCTTCACCTTTTCACCATAGCATCAAGAAGCTGGGCTTGGCGAATCTGGTCTTCCAAGGTAGGAGAGACTTGAAGGTTGGCGAGGAAACCTTGAGGAACAACTTGCAGATTAAGTTTGCGGAAAGCTTCACAAAGCTCGGGTTGATAAGGCTTGAGAATCAGACTGTTGCAGTAAGCTTTCCTACTTAATGCGCCAGCAATCACATTGGCCTTGCCTGGAGTATACTCGATACTCGGATTATACTCTTGAATCATTTCGACCCATCGAGTTTGCCTGAGGTTGAGATTAGGCTGAGTGAAGATGTACTTGAGACTCTTGTGATCAGTGAAAATGTCCACTTTTCTTCCCAATAGAAGATGTCTCCAAGTCAAAAGAGCATGCACAACTGCCGCCAACTCGACATCATGAGTGGGGTAGTTCTCTCATTAGGCCTCAACTGGCGAGAGGTATAAGCAACAACTTCCTTCTCTTGCATCAATACTGCGCCAAGACCTTGGAGAGAGGCATCACAAAAGACCTCGTACGGTTTGGATTCATCAGGCGGAGTCAGAACTGGAGCAGTGATCAATTTCTCTTTCAAAGTGTTGAAAGCAATGTCACACTCCGGAGACCAAACGTACTTGACGTGCTTCTGGAAAAGATTTGAGAGAGGCTTCGCGATCTTAGAAAAGTTTTCAACGAATCTTCGGCAGTAGCTTGCGAGACCGAGGAAGCTACGGAGTTGCTTCACGTTCTGAGGAGGTTCCAAATTCACAATTGCAGACACCTTCTCAGGATTCACGGCAATGACCTTGGCAGAGATGATATGACCAAGATAAAGAACCTCATCGAGCCAAAATTCACACTTGGAGAACTTGGCGTAGAACTGATGTTCCCTGAGCTTATCGAGTACCAAACGCAAGTGCTTGGCATGATCTTCCTTGTTCTTTGAGAAAACCAGAATGTCATCGAGATAGACCAAAACGAAGTCATTGGTGTAGGCATTGAAGATGAAGTTCATCATGCGAGAGAACGTCGGAGGAGCATTGACGAGGCCAAAAGACATGACAGTGTATTCATATGAACCATAGCTTGTCCTGAAAGCCGTCTTGGGAATATCTTGCTCCCGGATTCGAATCTGATGATAACCCATATGGAGATCAAGCTTGGAGAATACTTGGGCACCTTTGAGTTGTTCGAATAGCTCATTGTTGTTGGGAAGTGGGTATTTGTTCTTGATAGTCTTCTCGTTCAATGGACGGTAATCAACACAAAGTCGGTCCGTTCCATCCTTCTTCTTCACAAAAAGAACACCACAACCCCACGGAGAAGAACTAGGCCGGATGAGACCCATTTTCTCTTGAATATCGAGTTGCTTCTTCAGCTCCTTCAACTCTTCAGGTCCGAGCTTGTAAGGACGCTTGCACACAGGTTCCATGCCAGGCTCAAGATCAACAATGAATTCAACTGGGCGGTGCGGAGGCATTCCTGGAAGCTCTTCTGGAAAGACGTCTTGATATTCGCAAACGACTGGAATTTGAGAGATAGCATCCAGTTCACCCTTCTCATTGAGAGAAAACATACGGATAGTATCATCACGAGCGGCAAAGACAATTACATCCTCAGACGAATGAGTCAATTGAATCTGCCTGGTAGCACAATCAAGATGTGCCTTGTGCTTAGAAAGCCAATCCATTCCGAGAATAAGATCAATATCCGAATTACCAAGAACCACCGGAGAAGAGAGAAACTTGTAGTCGCCCAATGTGATAGAGATATCGGGAGCAACCAAACTAGAAGTCAAAAGCTTGCCGGGAGAAACAACTTGCATGACTTTGGGCATGATCTCAGTCTCAACATTGTGCTTCGATGCAAAAGGGCATGACAAAAAGGAATGCGATGCACCAGTGTCAAAAAGAACTTTTGCAGGAACATCGTTAATAGGAAGGTTACCCAAGATCACATCTGACGAGTCCTCTGCCTGAGCTGCATTCATCAAATTGACCTTGGCGTGCTTGGGATTATGCTTGACCATAGCTGTACTTGCCGATCTGACAGGAGGAGGAGGAGGAAGACGCCTCTGGTTGAAGCACTTGTTGGCATAGTGACCCTTCTATTGGCACTTGTTGCACGTGACCTCTGAAAGCGGACGGTGATACGGAGCACTCGATCTTGGAGCTTGAGACGAAGTCTTGTTCTGAAAGCCAGGGTTGGGTGGGTGGGAAGAACCACTGCCACCTTTGCTCTTCTACTGATACGACTGACGGAACGGAGGAGGAGGAAGCCAATACTTCTGCTGCTTGGCCACTTGAGTAGAGGAAGAAGGAGTAACATCTCTGACTCGCTTCTTGGAAGCATCACACCTCAACTGAGCAGCCTCTTGCTTCAATGCCATGTTGTAGAACTCATCATATCTCAAGGGCTCAAAGAGAACAAGAGCGAGCTGAATTTCTTCTCTGAGACCACCCCTGAACTGGTATATCATGCTCTTCTCATCAGGGATGTCCTGCTTGGCAAAGCGGGCGAGCTTCTGGAACAACTTGTTGTAGTCATAGATAGACAAAGAGCCTTGCTTTAGATTGCGGAATTCCTCACGCTTGCTTTCAACCATGCTCTGAGGAATATGATGAGCTCGGAAATCTTGACGGAATTCATCCCAAGTGATAACACGTCCACCTCTGGAATCCTTGTACTGCTGGAACCATTCTCCAGCTTGATCTTTGAGTTGGAAGGAAGCGAACTTGACAAAGTCCTCAGGCCTGACGTTACTGCACTCGGAATGCTTGCACAGATCCACTAGCCAATCGTCAGCATCGGTTGCCTCAACACAATTGCTGAAAGTCTTTGGCCCGTTAGCAAGGAACTGGTTGAGTGAAGCAAAGTGATTCTGATTGTTGCCTTGATTCCCTTGGTTGCCTTGATTGCACTCTTGAAGAATTTGCATGATCAACTGTGTGTTTGCATTGGTTACGACCATCAAAGCTTGCCATGCCTCCGGAGGAGGTGGAGGTGGTGGCGGATCAGGATTCGGAGTCGTGCGCGTTGGAGGAGCCATCCTGAAGAGGTTGACATCCATTAGCACCTTGATAGACAAATATTGAAGCTGAAACCAACGGAACGAAAATTGCAACATATAGTCTTCACATCCGAACAAAATGAACGAATGCATTCCTCTTTAAATGGTCACATATCCATAAATTGAGAAGCCACGTAGAATTAAGGTAGATAAATAAATCAACAAGGTACGGATCAAGAACGAATAAACGGTAAGAAATCCCAATCTCAAACCAATATCCGTGGAAGAAGAACTAGAGCTACAAGAATTCCCACCTATGAAACTCCCGAACCTTTCCGGTTATGCAATCAGGTGTTGGGGATACAGGGGAAGCATAATATCTCACCCAAACTAGCAAATCCTACATCCAGCTGTATCCATCCTTCAACACATAACCAAGAAACCTTCGGAAACCATCTACCTCAACCTTCGAAAAGCATCCGTTATACAAGTTATGGCGATACTCCCGAACTCCCGCCCCAGTACTGGGTGGCGTCGAGGTTATCTCACCAACGAACTGCATAAAAGAGATTTTCGATGTCGGCGTACTAAACTCAGGTATTCCAGAACTACAACGATAAAATTATGATGACAACACCTCAGAGCTCAACTCCCCGGGACACTTCCACTAAACCCCTGACAGGAGGCAGCAAGACAATGTTCTCATCATAAAACCATTGGAACTATTCCAAGATACCCGCGTGATCCTAATTTTTTTTGTGAAATTTGAGAAGAGAAGAGTCAAAACTCTACGTCAGGACGCCTTACCAGAGCGATGAGGAGACTGGGAAGTAAAAAGAATTCCTAAACTCTCCGATATATAATTCCTAAATGACTCAAAACATTTTTCTAGACATAACTCGGCCGCTAAAAACGATCAAGCAATGGGGCTCCTATGGTCGGGGAAGGCTCTGATTACCAACTTGTAACACCCTCGATGCGACTATATCTCCCACGTGTCGAGGCACGACTTAGAGGCATAATCACATTGAAGGCATATGTCGCCAGTTAGGCAATCTTCACAACATCCCATGTAATATAATAATAAAGGGGAGATAACATAGTTGGCTTACAGTCGCCACGTCAATCAAGTACATAAATAACATTACATCATCCAAACACTCATGGCCCGACTACGGCGCCAAAGTAAAAGAGAACCCAACATGCGACACGGTCCCGATCACCCCCAACTGGGCACCACTACTGATCATCAGGAAAGGAAACATAGTAACGTTGAGAGTCTTCGTCGAACTCCCACTTGAGCTCAAATACGTCTCCTGGAGCGGAATCATCAGGCCCTGCATCTGGTGTAATAGTAATCTGTGAACCACAGGGAGTCAGCAATCTCGCACCCTCGCGATCAAGACTATTTAAGCTTATAGGTATGGCAAGGTAAAATATGTGGAGCTGCAGCAAGCGACTAGCAAAATATGGTGGCTAACTTATTCGCAAAAGAGAGCGAGAAGAGGAGGCAAAGCGCGATCGAGAGACTAGAGAGCAACCTGCGCAAACATTACTCCAACACCGTGTCCGCTTCCCGGACTCCGCCGAGAAGAGGCCATCACGGTAACACACTCAGTTGATTCATTTTAATTAAGTTAAGGTTCAAGTTATCTACAACCGGACATTAACAAATTCCCATCTGCCCATAACCATGGGCACGGCTCTCGAAAGTTCAAATCCCTGCAGGGGAGTCCCAACTTAGCCCATGACAAGCTCTCACGGTCAACGAAGGAATAGACCTCCTCCCAAGACGTTCCGATCAGACTCGGTATCTCGGTTCTTCAAGGCACTTCGATAGGTTAAAACAAGACCAGCAACACCGCCCGAATGTGCCGACAAATCCCGATAGGAGCTGCACATATCTCGTTCTCAGGGCACACTCAGATGAGACATCCTACGAGTAAAACCAACCCTCAAGTTTCCCCGAGGTGGCCCCGCAGTCTACACGGTCGGACCAACACTCAGAGGAGCACTGGCTCGGGGGGGTTAAATAAGATGACCATCGGGCTCTGGGAACCCAAGGGAAAAATAGGCTAGGTGGCAAATGGTAAAACCAAGGTTGGGCATTGCTGGAAAAGCTTTAATCAAGGCGAACTATCAAGGGTTCCCATTATAACCCAACCGCGTAAGGAACGCAAAATCCGGGAACATAACACCGATATGACGGAAACTAGGGCGGCAAGAGTGGAACAAAACACTAGGCGAGAGGCCGAGCCTTCCACCCTTTACCAAGTATATAGATGCATTAAGATAACATGATAATATAATGATATCCCAACAAGTAAATAAATGTTCCAACAAGGAACGACCTCCAATCTTCACCTGCAACTAGCAACGCTATAAGAGGGGCTGAGCAAAGTGGTAACATAGCCAATCAACGGTTTGCTAGGACAAGGAGGGTTAGAGGTTTAACATGGCAATTTGGGAGGCTTGAAAGCAAGTGGTAGGCATCGTAGCATTGGCATAGCAAAAGAGCGAGCAAACTAGCATAGCAAAGATAGTAGTGATTTCGAGGGTATGATCATCTTGCCTGCACAGTTGTCAGAGTTGACTGGATCCTCGAAAGCAAACTCAAAGGGCTCCTCATTAGCGAACTCGTCTCCCGGCTCTACCCAAGCAAGACAAACAAGCAACAAGGACACAATCAACCACGTGCAAGGATCAAACAAGACGATGCAAAGACGATATGCTATGTGGGATGCGATGCGGGATGCGTATGCAAGATATGACAGGAAATGCATTACCCTGGCCTCAACTTGGGAATCCAAGTGTGCCACTGGAAAGATGAGATGAAATCGCTTAAAAACGATATAAAGAACGCCGGAATCGGAGTTACGGTTTGGAAATGGCAAGCGATTCAAATATGACACCGGTCTGCGATTTACAGCAAGTAGCCATCTAAATGTAATGAAATGAACATGCTACAACACCCAAACAAGATAACAAAATACATGGCAGGGATGCATACAAGATGCTTAACAAAAGTTTAGCACTAAGCTACGGCCAATTCATCCATTAACAGGTTCAAACAAGCATGGCAAAAATGCATATGGTAAACAGATCTCAGACTTAGTGAAATTAACACTTGTCTGGAATTTCAGATCAGGTAGCTCTCTTCGGAGCAACAAAACTACATGCTACAGGACATGAACATGGCAAAGTAAAGCATGGCATGGAGCTACTCAAAGAGCTTAACAAATGTCCCTTAGTGACCTTGAGCCAAAAGGGGTCAGAAAATACAATTGCAAGCATGTGAACATAGCAAAAACATTATCAGTTTTCAGACTTAGTGAAAACTGGCACATGCTGAAATATAACTCAACTGGGCATGTTTACGAGCTCGATGCACTCACTACAGGGCAATTCATGGCAAGCTAAGCATACACCCATTAAGAACAAACAAAATTCAAGCTAGACATGGCAATAACAATAGCATAGCATGCACGGATCAACTACAACATCATCGGCAAAATTGCAAACAAGTTGACAATCTGCCCAGATTCACAAAGTAGCAAAAGTAGAGCTCGATTGACTCAAGCTAGGGTGCTCCATAATTGCAAACAAAGACACATATGGATAGAGCACTACAATATTAACAAAACATCCTTAATGATTATCCTCAAAAGAGGCACGGATCACTAGGAAACAACATGAACATATGGCATCATGGGATAAACAGCTCAAGGACTTAGTGGAAATGCTAAGTCCCTGAAATCAGAATTACTAAGTGCACCACTTTGCAAGCTTGTGCTAGTCACCACACATATCACAAAAATACATGGGTTGCACCTCTAGAAAGATGACAAAACCCTTAACAAAGTATATGTAGAGCATCAGGGCATAGCATGCACACAATAATCATGGAAAAATGACAAAAAGCTAAATGGAGCAGCAGATTTGACAATTATCTCAAGTAGCCCTCTTCTAAAAGCATTTCGTGCATCAAGATGAACTCAAATGAAAATGATGCAATGGAATGAAATGATGTACTCTCTGAGATGAACATTTTGATATGCTATATGCATGAATCGGAGTTACGGATGCAAAGTTACGAGGCTACGAACAAGAGCACTTGGATCTGGAATTTCGGGACTTGGAAGAAAAAAAACCACCTAGGGTTTACTGTTCACGGCCAGATTTGGATTGGGCGACACGCGATCCGAGGTTCGACGTCGCCGGAGAGGACGCCGGTGGCCGGACTCGACGCGGAGGCGGCCGGAGGCGACGAGGAGGACGACGGAGGGCGGCGGGGTCGCCGGGGCCGGGGACGGGCAGGCGAGGCGCGAAGCTCGCTGGCTCGGGCGGAGCTCCGGCGGGGCGGCGGCCGGAGATGGTGCGGCGGTAGGGCAACGGGGACCCGG
>NC_057809.1:414967794-414982072 GCF_018294505.1 Triticum aestivum
GGGGGTGTTTAAATAGGCATAGAGGGAGGTAGGAGAGTCCAAATGAGGTGCGGTTTTCGGCCACGCGATCGTGATCGAACGCTCTAGATGATGGAGAAGGCTTAGGTGGGTTTTGGGCCAAATTGGAGGGGTGTTGGGCTGCAACACACACGAGGCCTTTTCGGTCCCTCGGTTAACCGTTGGAGTATCAAACGAAGTCCAAATGATATGAAACTTGACAGGCGGTCTACCGGTAGTAAACCAAGGCCGCTTGGCAAGTCTCGGTCCAATCCGGAAATGTTTAATCCCCACACACAAAAGAAAGCTAGAAATGACCACTGGAGGAGAACGAAGCGCCGGAATGCAAAACAGACAACGGGGAAAATGCTCGAATGCATGAGATGAACACGTATGCAAATGCAATGCACATGATGACATGATATGAGATGCATGACAACGACAAAAACACACGGAGACAAAGACCCGAACCCGAGAAAATAAATTAACTTAACGCCGGAAACGGCAAGAGTTGGTGTACAAATTGGGAAAGTTACATCCGGGGTGTTACAAAGGGGGCAAGCACAGGCCAAGGCATCGGGCAAAGGTTACAATTCCGGTGCAACGAGACCAAGACCAACAGAGCGGCAGGACAGAGGTCACTGTGGAGCCCAAGACGGCGTCATCACCAGAGCTTTTGGCAGCCGAAGACCACCTTTGGTCAGGATAACTTGTACTAGATGTTCCCCTTCAAAATGGCCAATTGTTGGCGCCCTTCCTGCTCCTTATTTGGGAAGAGGCCCAGGGCCTCTATAAATAGAGCTAGCCACCACAGAGTAGGGGCAGGGGGAAAGAGAGACGGCTAGAGATCTGATAGAACCCTAGCAGAGAGAGAGAGAGAGGCGACTAAACTCACCCAAGTAGTTCATCGCACCAGCTCAAGAACACCTCTCGCGAGGCTGTTCTTCTCTTGTGCTGTTCATCCTCAGCCCCCGAAGCAATCCACCACACCCCACACTGGAGTAGGGTATTACACCACAACGGTGGCCCGGACCAGTATAAATCTCGTGTCCCTTGTGTTGTTCGTTGTTTCCAGCTTAGATCACGTGAGGAGATTGGACGTAGATCGGTAGGGGAGAGATCTCCGCGCGCACCCCAGTGTTCGAACCTCAAGGGTCCGCCGGAACCTGAAATCCGACATTTGGCGCGCCAGGTAGGGGTGCGCCGGAGTCCTCCCTCCTGACGACCCGCTCTCCCCCGACATCGCATCCCGCCCTCATGGCGGACGACGCACTGCCCGCTCCAGCGACGGATGCCGACACTGGGGCCAGGGGGCTCCGGGCCTTGGCCCACGCCTTGCGACAGGTGCAATGGTCGCGCAAGTTCAAGCCCAAGACGCCGCTGCACTACAATGGCGCAACGGACCCGATGATTTTCCTACTGGCGTACGAGGAGGCCGTCCTCAGAGCCGGGGGCGACGACCGGGTGATGGCCAACTGGCTACCCATGGCCCTCACCGGCGTCCCGCGCGTGTGGCTCCTCCACCTGCCGTCGACTTCTGTCACCTCCTGGGAGGAGCTGCGCGACCTCTTCCTCACCCGTTTTGTCGCACCAGCGCTGCCTGTCGTTGCAGCTCTCCTGCGTGGCTCCCAGGCGCCACCCTCGAGCCATCACGTCAAGCCGTTCACCCGCCGGACCAGCACCGCCTCCAAGCGCCGAGAAGCCCCCCCCGGGCTGGGTGGCGCCCGAGGCCGATCTAACCTTTGACTCGAAGGATCACCCCTTCAACCCCATCGGTTCGGGCGCGCTCCCGATGCTGTGCACCCCCACCATCTGCCAAGTGGCCATCACCAGGACCCTCATCGACGATGGTGCCAGCCTCAACATGCTCTCGGTGGAGGCCTTCAGCCTCCTCCACGTGCCGCTGGAGCGGCTCCAACCCAGCAGGCCTTTCTCGGGCGTCGGAGCCGGTTCCACCACCTCCTTGGGACAGATCCGCCTCCCGGTGACCTTCGGCACCTGCGACAACTTCCGCACGGAGCTGATCGACTTCGACATCGCCCCATTGCCTCCCCTACAACGCCATCCTCGGCTACCCGGCCTTGGCTCGGTTCATGGCAGCAACTCACCCGGCGTACAACCTCATGAAGATGCCTGGGAGCAGCGGAGTCCTCACCGTGTCAGGAGACACAAGGGATGCGCTGCAGGTGCTCTAGCTTGTTTTCAGGGTGGCCGCGGTGGCATAGCCCACTAGCACCGACGCCCTTGAGCACAAGGGGGCTGCGCCGGCTAAAAAGAAGCAGCTGTTCACCCAAGACAAGGCAGAAACCAAGCAGGTACCAGTCGACGAGGACGGGTCCACTGGCGCCACCTTCACCATAGGGGCCAACCTCGAGCCCGAGCAGGAGAAGGCCCTGGTAAGGTTCCTGCGTGCGAACAAGAAGGTGTTCGCGTGGGAACCTGATCAGTTAGCAGGGGTCCCAAGGGGAGTGATTGAGCATCACCTCAACGTGTGCCCCAATGTGCGCCCCGTGAAGCAGAAGGCGAGGCGGCAGTCCACTGAGAAACATGATTTCATCGTTCAAGAGACCCCGGAAGCTAGAGGCGGCAGGAGTTATCCGCGAGGTCCACTACTCTGATTGGCTGGCCAATCCGGTCGTTGTGCCAAAAAAGGGAGGAAAGGAGCGCATGTGCGTCGACTTCACCAACCTCAACAAGGCCTGCCCGCAGGATCCATTTCCGCTCCCCCGCATTGACCAGATAGTCGACTCCACCGCCGAGTGTGACCTATTGTGCTTCCTAGATGCCTTCTCAGGCTATCACCAGATCAAGATGGCGGTAGAAGACGTGGAAAAGACGGCTTTCCTGACCCCGTGTGGAGTGTACTGCTATACGTGCATGCCATTTGGGTTGCGCAACGCTGGCACGACCTTTCAGCGGCTGATGCACATCGCCTTGGGCCAGCAGCTCGGGAGGAACGCTGAAGCTTATGTTGATGACATTGTGGTGAAGTCTTGTGAGGCAGGAACCCTGATACAGGACCTGGAGGAAACCTTTGCGAGCCTCAACGAAGTGGACCTACGGCTCAACCTAGAGAAGTGCGTGTTTGGAGTCCCCTCAGGCAAGCTCCTGGGTTTCCTCGTATCCCACAGGGGCATCGAGGCCAACCCGGAGAAGGTCAAGGCAGTCGAAGATATGAGCCCGCCAAGGACCCTCAGAGAAATGCAGAAGCTCACCGGGCGTGTAACTATGCTGGGGCGCTTCATCTCCAAGCTGGGGGAACGAGCACTGCCCTTCTACAAGCTGATGAAGAAAAAGGGCCCCTTCGAATGGACTGAAGAGGCCGACACGGCATTCCAAGACCTCAAGAGGTACCTTACCAGTCCACCAGTGATGGTAGCTCCACATCCTCGGGAGCCCCTGGTGCTCTACCTTGCGGCCACCCCCTACTCCGCTAGCGCAGCCCTGGTGGCGGTCAGGGAGGAGCGCGGCGCCAAGGCCGCATAAACTATCCGAACTGAAGCAAAGCAGAGCCAGGAGGGCCTCGCGAAGGCCGCAACCGCAGCCGGAAAGGAATAGCCGCAGCAGGGGAACGCGCCAGGAGCAGGAGAGGCCTCATCAGGCGACCAAGCGCTGGGGGCTCTGTCGTCTCAAGAGACGCCTCGACTACTAGACGACGCAAGCTGCGCCAGCACCCTCAATCTCGTCGAGCATCCCATGTACTTCGTCACCATGGTGCTACGGGACGCAAGGGCACGGTACCCCATGCCTCAGAAACTCCTCCTTGCGCTACTAGTGGCCTCACACAAGTTGCGCCACTACTTCCAAGGCCATCCCATCAAAGTCATCTCAGCATACCCCTTGGAAAGAGTACTCAGGAGCCCCAACTCAGCTGGGAGGGTTGCTGAATGGAACATTGAACTACACACATTTCAGCTAGAATTCAGCACGGCCAGAGTCATCAAGGGAGCCGCACTTGCGGATTTCGTGGCAGAATGGGCAGAAGCGCCGGGTCTCGAGGCAGGCGAAGACCGATCGCTTTCCCCGGGAAGTGAAGCACCGGAAGGCTGGGTCATGTACTTCGATGAGGCGTTCTCCCGACACGGTGTGGGAGCTGGCGCAGTGCTCATATCCCCTACCCAGGACAAACTCTACTACGCCGTACAGCTCTGCTTCCAGCATGGAGAAAAGGTCTCCAACAACATAGCGGAGTACGAAGGCCTAATAGCAGGCTTGAAGGCCGCAATTGCCTTAGGGGTAAAGCGCCTCATCATCAAGGGCGATTCGCAGCTCCTCGTCAACTTCTCCAACAAGATATACGAGCCAAAGGACGAGCACATGGAAGCCTACCTCGCTGAGGTTCGCAAGATGGAGAAACAGTTCTGGGGGCTGGAGTGGCAGCATGTGCCTCGCGGCACCAATCAGGAGGCCGATGACATTGCTAAGAGTGCATCCAGGCGGATGCCTCAGGAGCCTGGCGTCTTCGAGGAGCGGCTCTTCAAACCCTCGGTGGTGCCGTCACTGTCGAGCACGGCGCAATCAAGGGAGGAGCTCCCTCAGCCGCCTGCCTCAGGAGCCCCGGTCTGCGGCCCGGCCTCAGGGGCACGCCTGCTCCTGGCATTAGAGCCTCAGGAAGGGTGTTGGATCCCGGAGCTCAAGAACTACCTGATGCAAGGGACTCTGCCAGAGAATGAGGAGGGAGCGGAGCGTGTGGCGCGGCAGGCCACGGCTTATTGCATCAAGGATGGAGAGCTCTACAGGAAGCGACCAAATGACGTGTCCCTACGTTGCATCTCCCGAGAGCAAGGGAAGGAGCTACTGGCGGACATACACGGCGGAGATTGTGGGCACCACTTGTCGTCACGAACCCTTGTCGACAAGGCGTTCCGTAGTGGATTCTACTGGCCCACGGAGCTCAACGACGCCGTTGAGCTGGTGAAGGCTTGCGAGGCCTGCCAGTTTCACACTAAGCAGATCCATCAGCCTATGGGGGGCCTACAGACTATACCCCTCTCATGGTCATTCGCAGTTTGGGGGCTGGACATTCTGGGCCCGTTTCCTCGGGCGCCAGGGGGCTATCGCTACCTCTACATCGCTGTGGACAAGTTTACCAAGTGGGCCGAGGTGGAAGCCGTCCGCACAATCCCGGCGGGCTCTGCGGTCAAATTCATCAGGGGCCTCGTGAGTCGATTTGGGGTGCCCAACCGCATCATCACCGACAACGGTTCACAATTCACCAGTAATCTCTTCAAAACTTATTGTGCTAACCTTGGAACGCAGATATGCTATGCTTCGGTAGCACACCCCCGGAGCAACGGCCAGGACGAGTGGGCCAACGCGGAGGTCCCGAGGGGCCTCAAAGCCAGGACCTTCAAGAAGAAGCTGGAGGCATGCGGCAGGGGCTGGTACGACGAACTATAGTCTGTGCTATGGTCAATCCGCACAACTGTGACCAAGCCGACTGGCGAGACCCCGTTCTTCCTCGTCTACGGAGCAGAGGCTGTTCTCCCTCACGAGGTCAGGCGTCGCTCCGCACGGGTCCTGGCGTTCGACGAGACGCAGCAGGACGCCATGCGGGGGACGAATCTTGTGCTGGGGGAGGAACACCGTCGAGAAGCCGCGCTGCGAGCGGCAAGGTATCAACAGGCGCTGCGACGATACCATTGCCGCAACGTCTGCCCCAGAACTCTTGAGGTAGGGGATCTCGTGCTCAGACGGGTTCTCTCCAGGGAGGGGCTGCACTAGCTCTCTCCCATGTGGGAGGGCCCATTCAAGGTTGTTCATGTCTCCAGGCCTGGCTCCACGTGCTTGGAGACCACGGAGGGGGTACCCATCCAGAACGCGTCGAACATTCAACATCTCCGGAGGTTCTATCCCTGAGCGAGGCCTAGCGCCTAGGAAAGGCCCGGTGCCTGTGAAGAGGCGAATGCCTGTGAAGCTGCTGCGTTTTGGGAAAGGCCCGGTGCCTGTGAAGAAGGGGAATGCCTGTGAAGCTGCTGCGTTTTGGGAAAGGCCTGGTGCCTGTGAAGAAGGCAAATGCCTGTGAAGCTGCTGCGTTTTGGGAAAGGCCCGGTGCCTGTGAAGAAGGCGAATGCCTGTGAAGCTCGCCGCCCGTGACACTCTCACGTAATAATGAGTGGGGCTGTACATGCCCCGGAGTCTCCGGAGTGCCGCCCTCGGGCCTCGGGGGCTCCCGCCCACGCCTAGTGGCAGCACTTAGCTCCGCGCTGGTGAGAAGACGTCAAAGACTAGAATAGGTGCCGGACGCGACTTTCCCATTTGCTTTCTGCAGTTGGCTTGTTTATTCCCGTTTGAAGTTTTATTGGAGTTGTTGACATTCCTGGCTTGTGACTCTTTATCTTTTTCACTCGCTTGCCTCGTTTTCTATCGCACAAGTTTCGCGTGGGAGGTTTGCGGGCGCCCTCGCGAGTGTTTTCTGCCCCATTTGTTTGGAGCTTTCCTATCCGAGTCCTCTGCGGGAGCACCCCTCCCAGTCCGTGCCTCACGGGCATCGCGACACGAGCGCAGGACCTGGGCCGATCGCCCCCACAACCAAGACCAAAAGTTACCTCTCCTACTAATCCTTGCAGGGCACAAAGCGCACGGCGAGGCCACGGCCTCGGGAGGCGAGGACCGTGTTAGGCCCCACCGAGCTAAAACAGTTCCCGCACATGGGTGCACGGCGCGGAAACACATCGCAGAAGTAGCGGAAGCAACACGATGGTTAACAGCAGCAGTTCTAACACGCCCCCGCAGGGCCTTATACTACCCTCTATTTCTGCGTAGGAAAGGAAGGAAAACAAAATGGGCATGATTCTCCCTACAACAACCCACAGCGAAGGTCCAAGCTGCTCCAGAGGCTCAAGTGGATTCATCCTCTAGCTTCATCGGGGCACGACGGCGGGCTGACCCGCTACCTTCACCCAGGCGGGCGCAACGGTGCGGGGGCTGGTCGCGGCCACCGCTAGAGGAGCTGCTGCCTGAGAGGGAGTTGCCGAAGCTCAGCAAACCCCGAGCACCGCCGCCCGTACGCCTGTTGCCGTCTTCATCCTGGTCAGTACTGAGGCTGGCCAGGCGGCCGCGGTCGTCGTCTTCGGGGCAGCACACAGCATGACGACCGTCTTCCCCGAACACCCTCACGTAGAGGGTGGCGTCGCCATCGAACTTGAAGTGCAGGGTGCACCACCGGCCCAGGCCGCGCGCACGGGCAAACGTTTGCCAGCCGCGGGTCAGGGCCCCATTCCCAGAAACGGAGACCTCCAGCGAAGCCCAGGAGGCCCTGCTGCAGCAGCCATCTGCCTAGAGCCAGAAGCCGCACCGGGCGCTGGCCGGCAGTTCATCTACGAAGAAACGGGGGAGCTGGAGCCGGGTGCTGGTTGGGTCCGCCGACCACATGACGAACTCCGGCATCACCTCCACAGAGCGAAAGTGTGGCCTAGGGGGGCACACAGCCACGACGTGCCCCCATCGGCAACAGGGCGCTCACCACCGCGTAGGGAACCGCCTCCATGGCCGCGGGAGGCCACTACGGGGACCGTGGAATACTTGCGAGGGCGGCCCCGGCCGCGCTTGGTCGGGGGGGGGGGAGTCAGGCCCTGCCTGGTGGGCCTTTCCTTTCTCCACGGTCGAGAATCTCTTTGGAGCCATGGGAGCAACGAGTAGCCAGGAAGAAGGCAAGGAGCAGCAGGAAGGGATGGGCTGAAGGGGCTTGCGCGGCCCTGTACTTATAGCCGGAGGAGGCGAACCGCCGAGCACCACGATCGCAGGTAATCATGATCGGTTTCTCTGCATGCAGGGACTTGTCAAGTCGTGCGGCCGCCGAGGCATCGTGGGGAAGCGCAGTCGCCCACGTCCAATCAATCGCCACGCGGCGCCCAAGGCCGCATGCTGTTAGGGCCCGCGACGCTTCGCGCTTGCCCCTTCGCTTTCCTGCTAGGCCAAGCCCGGGCACGCCTTGAGCCCGGGGCTACTGTCAGCGTTCTGGGAACAGGGGTCCCCAGACTTGCCTGCCTGCAGCCTGCGGCGTGGCTCAAGTGGGGGCCCAGCGCGGCCCATCTTCATCAGCTCAAGCTCAAGACCCTCGCGAGGGGCCAAGCCTCGCGGGGCGGACGGCAGAAAGCTTCCTTAGAGGCAGCCTCATCAAGCAGGCTTGCCAGGAGGCGGAGAGATCATGGCAGGGGTACCTCGCGAGGAGCCCGTGACGCAAGCCATGACGATCGAGACCAGGCAGGCGCCAGGCGGGCGCCGGCCTGCGCAGTGTCCTTGTTTCCTCTTTGGTGCAAAGGGGGCAAGCACATGCCAAGGCATCAGGCAAAGGTTACCATTCCGGTGCAACGAGACCAAGACCAACAGAGCGGCAGGATGGAGGTCACCATGGAGCCCAAGACAGCATCATCACCAGAGCTTTTGGCAGCCGAAGACCACCTTTGGTCAGGATAACTTGTACTAGATGTTCCCCTCCAAAATGGCCAATTGTTGGCGCCCTTCCCACTCATTATTTGGGGAGAGGCCCAGGGCCTCTATAAATAGAGCTAGCCACCACAGAGTAGGGGGGGAGGAGAGACGGCTAGAGATCTGATAGAACCCTAGCAGAGTGAGAGGCGACTGAACTCACCCAAGCAGTTCATCACACCAGCTCAAGAACACCTCTCGCGAGGCTGTTCTTCCCTTGTACTGTTCATCCTCAGCCCCCGAAGCAATCCACCACACCACACACTGGAGTAGGGTATTACACCACAACGGTGGCCCGAACCAGTATAAATCTTGTGTCCCTTGTGTTGTTCGTTGTTTCCAACTTAGATCACGCGAGGAGATTGGACGTAGATCGGTAGGGGAGAGATCTCCGCGCGCACCCCCGTGTTCGAACCTCAAGGGTCTGCCGGAACCCGAAATCCGACATAATATGCATGACTTTGCTGTTAGAGTTGCAACTAGAGGAGGTAAAATGACTCAGGAACCATTTTATCCTGAGGGACACCCTAAA
Organism: Triticum aestivum; assembly: GCF_018294505.1. Classification (NCBI taxonomy): domain Eukaryota; kingdom Viridiplantae; phylum Streptophyta; class Magnoliopsida; order Poales; family Poaceae; genus Triticum; species Triticum aestivum. Next base: position 414,976,754 of record NC_057809.1, read on the forward strand.
AGAATTGAACAAGATTCACAAAGAGCTAACACTAGTGCACCAAGTCCTTCTAGAAAGAAAAAAATGATAGGACTTTGCATACCTCTAGTGAACCTGAAATAGAAAAACCTCCTGATAATGATAATGAAGTTTCTATCTCTGATGCTGAAACTCAGTCTGGTAATGAACACTCACCTAATGATTATGAAAAAGATAATTATGAGGTTCATGAAGACTCTCAACCAAGTAATGAAAAAGAACCAGATAATGATGTTGAGATAGAACCACCTGTTGATCTTGATAACCCACAACCTAAAAATAAAAGATATGACAAAAGAGACTTTGTGCTAGAAAACACAGTAAAGAAAGAGAACCGTGGGTTCAAAAACCTATGCCTTTTCCACCCAAGTCAACTAAAAAGAATGATGATGAAGAATTTGAACACTTTGCTAAAATGCTGAGGCCAGTCTTTTTGCGTACTCGCTTGACTGATATCTTGAAAATGCCTCCGTACACAAAATATATGAAAGACATCATCACAAATAAGAGAAAAATATCGGAAGCTGAAATCTCTACTATGCTTGCTAATTACACTTTTAAAGATGGATTACCTAAAAAACTTGGAGATCCGGGAATACCAACTATACCTTGCTCTATCAAAAAGAATTATGTGAAAAATGCTTTGTGTGATTTAGGAGCTGGTGTTAGTGTTATGCCTTTCTCTTTATATAAAAGACTTGACTTGAATAAACTCAAACCTATTGAAATATCTTTGCAAATGGTTGACAAATCAACTGCCATACCTATCGGTATCTGTGAGGATGTGCCCGTTGTTGTTGCTAATGTTACTATTTTGACAAACTTTGTTATACTTGAGATGCCCGAGGACGACAACATGTCGATTATCCTTAGTATAACCTTCTTGAATATTGTAGGGGCTGTTATTGATTGCAATAAAAGCAAGTTCACTTTTCATATTAATGGTAATGAGCATACAGTGCACTTTCCGAAGAAACAATTCCAAGTGAATGGTATTAATGTTATTGAAAAATCTCCGACAATCACTATTGTTCCAAATACCTCTACCTACTTTCAAATAGAAATATGAAATACTTATTGAGGGAGTCCTGGATTAGGGGGTGTCCGGACAGCCGGACTATACCTTCAGCCGGACTCCTGGACTATGAAGATACAAGATTGAAGACTTCGTCCCATGTCCGGAAGGGACTTTCCTTGGCGTGGAAGGCAAGCTTGGTGATACGGATATGCAGATCTCCTACCATTGTAACCGACTTTGTGTAACCCTAACCCTCTCCGGTGTCTATATAAACCGAAGAGTTTTAGTCCGTAGGACAACATACACAACAACAATCATACCATAGGCTAGCTTCTAGGGTTTAGCCTCTCCGATCTCGTGGTAGATCTACTCTTGTACTACCCATATCATCAATATTAATCAAGTAGGACATAGGGTTTTACCTCCATCGAGAGGGCCCGAACCTGGGTAAAACTTCGTGTCCCTTGCCTCCTGTTACCATCCGGCCTAGACGCACAGTTCGGGACCCCCTACCCGAGATCCGCCGGTTTTGACACCGACATTGGTGCTTTCATTGAGAGTTCCTCTATGTCGTCGCCGTCAGGCTCGATGGCTCCTACGATCATCAATAGCGATGCAGTCCAGGGTGAGACCTTCCTCCCCGGACAGATCTTCGTCTTCGGCGGCTTCGCACTACGGGCCAATTCACTTGGCCATCTAGAGCAGATCAAAAGCTATGCCCCTGGCCGTCAGGTCAGATTTGGAAGCTTAAACTACACGACTGACATCCGCGGGGACTTGATCTTCGACGGATTCGAGCCACTGCCGAGCGTGCCGCACTGTCACGACGAGCATGATCTAGCTCTGCCGCCGAACAGTGCCCTGGAGGCCACACCCGCATCGGCTTCGACCCTTAATTCGGAGCCAACTGCGCCGATCGAGGATGGGTGGTTGGACGCCGCCTCGGAGGCTGCGATCCCAACGGCGATCGAGCCGAACACCAGCCCCGCACTCTGCGAGACTCGTGACTCCAAGGAGCCGGACTTCGAACCCTCCGCACCCCTGCCGATCGAATCCGATTGGGCGCCGATCATGGAGTTTACTGCCGCGGACATCTTTCAGCACTCGCCTTTCGGCGATATTTTGAAGACACTGAAGTCTCTCTCTTTATCAGGAGAGCCCTGGCCGGACTACGGTCAGCAAGGTTGGGATACGGATGATGAAGAAATTCAAAACCCACCCACCACCCACTTTGTAGCCACTATCGATGATTTAACCGACATGCTCGACTTCGACTCCGAAGACATCGACGGTATGGATGCCGATGAAGAACCAGTGCCTATTAGGCCCTGGAAAGCCACCTCGTCATATGACATATACATGGTGGACACCCCAAAAGAAGGAGATGGCGATGGAACAGCGGAGGATGACCCCTCCAAGAAATAGCCTAAGCGCCGGCGTCAGCGGCGCCGCTCAAAATCCCGCCAAAACAAATACGGTGATTCCAGCACGGGAGATAATAATACTCCGGAAAATGCCGAACAAAACCCCCTCCAGCAAGATTTAGCACAGGAGGATGGAGAAACCAGCCCTCATGAGAGAGCGGCAGACAGAGAGGTCGAGGACGATAATTATATGCCTCCCTCCGAAGATGAGGCAAGCCTCGACGATGACGAATTCGTTGTGCCAGAGGATCCCGTCGAGCAAGAGTGTTTTCAATGCAGGCTTATGGCCACGACAAGAAGCCTCAAGAAAAAACAGCAACAACTTAGAGCTGATCAAGATTTGCTAGTCGACAGATGGACTGAAGTCCTTGCGGCCGAAGAGCATAAACTCGAACGCCCCTCCAAGAGCTACCCAAAGCGCAGGCTGCTACCCCGATTAGAGGAGGAAGCACTTAAACCTACATCACCTGCACTTGATACGGCTGATCGGCCACCTCGTGGCCGCGACAGAGAGGCCTCTTGGCCCTCCACTCAAGCCGCACCCCGTACCAAGGCGCGGGAAAATGCGCCGGACCTGCGAGATATGTTGGAGGACAAGGCAAGGCAAACAAGATCGATCTACGGATCGCGTGGGTGCCCCACGACTCGAGACGGTAACCGTCATGCCGGCCACAAATTCGGCAGGGCCGAACACAGTAGACAAAGCTCATTGGAGCTACGTTGTGATATAGCCCAGTACAGAGGCGCCGCACACCCACTATGCTTCACAGACAAAATAATGGATCATCAAATCCCCGAGGGTTTCAAACCCATAAATATCGAATCATATGATGGCACAACAGATCCTGCGGTATGGGTCGAGGATTATCTCCTTCATATCCACATGGCCCGTGGCGATGATTTCCACGCCATCAAATACCTCCCACTCAAGCTTAAAGGACCAGCTCGGCATTGGCTTAACAGCTTGCCAACATGATCAATCAGTTGTTGGGAGGACCTGGAAGCCGCATTCCTCGACAATTTCCAGGGCACTTATGTGCGACCCCCAGACGCCAATGACCTAAGTCATGTAATTCAGCAGCCAGAGGAATCGGCCAGGCAATTCTGGACATGGTTCCTAACAAAGAAAAATCAAATAGTCGACTGTCCGGACGCTGAGGCCCTAGCAGCCTTCAAGCACAATATTCGTGACGAGTGGCTTGCCCGACACCTTGGACAGGAAAAGCCGAAGTCTATGGCAGCACTCACGACACCCTTGACCCGCTTTTGCACGGGAGAAGACAGCTGGCTTGCTCGTAGCAACAATATGACCAAGAACCCTGGTAATTCGGATACCAGGGACAGTAGTGGCAGGTCGCGTCGCAACAAGCAGAAGCGCCGCATTAACGGTGACAATGCTGAGGATACGACAGTTAATGCCGGATTCAGAGGCTCTAAAGCCAGTCAGCGGAAAAAGCCATTCAAAAGGAATCCTAGGGGCCCGTCCAGTTTGGGCCGTATACTCGTCCGCTTGTGCCAGATACATGGCACCCCCGAAAAGCCGGCCAATCACACCAACAAGGATTGTTGGGTGTTCAAGCAGGCAGGCAAGTTAAATGCCGAAAATTAAGACAAGGGGCTGCATAGCGATGACGACGAGGAGCCCCGGCCGCCGAACAATAGTGGACAGAAGGGTTTGCCCCCACAAGTGCGGACGGTGAACATGATATATGCAACCCACGTCCCCAAAAGGGAGCGGAAGCGCGCGTTAAGGGACGTATACGCGGTAGAGCCAGTCGCCCCAAAGTTCAACCCATGGTCCTCCTGCCCGATCACCTTTGATCGAAGGGACCATCCCACTAGCATCCGTCATGGCGGATTCGCCGCATTGGTTCTAGACCCAATTATTGACGGATTTCATCTCACTAGAGTCCTTATGGACGGCGGCAGTAGCCTGAACCTGCTTTACTAGGATACAGTGCGGAAAATGGGCATAGATCCCTGAGGATTAAGCCCACAAAAATGACCATTAAAGGCGTAATACCAGGTGTAGAGGCCAACTATACAGGATCAGTCACACTTGAAGTGGTCTTTGGATCTCCGGATAATTTCCGAAGCGAGGAGTTAATCTTCGACATAGTCCCATTCCGCAGTGGCTATCACGCACTGCTCGGGCGAACCACATTCGCCAAGTTCAATGCGGTACCGCACTATGCATACCTTAAGCTCAAGATGCCAGGCCCTCAAGGAGTAATTACGGTCAATGGAAACACCGAACGCTCCCACCGAACAGAGGAGCACACGGCGGCCCTTGCAGCGGAAGTACAAAGCAGCCTCTCCAGGTAGTTCTCCAGTCCGGCCATTAAACGACCGGACACCGTCAAGCGCGCTCGGAGTAACCTACAACAAGACCGCCTGGCATGATCCGAGCAGGCATAGCAATGCGGCCCCAACCCCAGCCCTCGCAAAAATGCGACACCAGTACTTCGCGTACATAACTACGCTCTAGAAATACCATGGGTACAGGGGGAGGGGCACCATCACGGCACGCCCGAAACACGGCTTAAACCGCACCAGGGGCTGCCGATTTTTTAATTTTCTCTCACTTTCAGGACTCCACTCTTTGGAAGGCCTGTTCGGCAGTTCAATTGCCGCACAAACGATGCAAGAACCAGGGAAGCAGACAAGCCACGCCGCATTACGGAACTCCCAGGTGGTCTCTATCACGAGTAGTATACCTGTTTCACATACTATTCCGCAGCTTGCCCCTGGAACGGACATGTTACATAGTCCAACCTTTTGCTTATCACATTATTTGTATCGTTCTGCTTTGATCGCAGCCCTCTTTAATAAACAGTGCATAGCTTTTGTCTATTTTTG
>NC_057809.1:414982455-414995334 GCF_018294505.1 Triticum aestivum
ATATGGTGTGAGAAGTCCGAACAATTTAACAAGTGCGGCACCCCGAACTTATAGCATTATATGCATCGACTCCGAATCATGTCTTGGGTCAATAGTTGGGTTTGCCCGGCTCCTATGTTTTGGTGCCTTACGTTCCGCTATATTGGCTAAGGTAGCACTAGGAGAACCACTGCGATTGTGCCCCAGTTGAGCTGGGTCGAGCACCTCAGTGGAGAAACCTAAAACTGACTGTCATGATGAAGCGAGAGCTGGTCGCTGTTCGAGAGGTTTATCGAGTCCCTAACGACTTATGCCGCTTAGAGCGAGGAGCCGGCTCTGTCCGGCCAAGGCGTGGCTAGCGCCCCGAACTCGGTCTTCCGAATACCAGGGGCTTCGCCGAAATTTAAAATTATAGAATTCTATGGCTAAGTGAGAGTGTTCACGCATTATAGTCTGATTGCCTTGTTCGTTGGGCTGAGCGCCTCCCTCGAAGGACCCAAACACCCTAGCACTAGCGGCACGGGGGCAGAAGCCGACGACTTGCCATCTCTCAGAATTGATAAACAGCCGCACAGAAGGTAATATTTTAAATTCCAACGGCATTGCTTAGCGCATATGAACAAGTTTTCAGCGCACAGGACAAAACGAGCAAGTTTCACTAAAAAATTACATCCCTAGAACATTCCTCCGCCACAAGGCAGGCACCCTTCAAAACATCCTTATAATAATTCTCGGGCTTGCGATGCTCTTTCCCCGGCGGTGGCCCATCCTTCACAAGCTTCTCAGCATCCAGCTTGCCCCAGTACACCTTAGCACGGGCAAGGGCCCTACGGGCACCTTCAATGCAGACGGAGCACTTGATGACTTCGAGCCTTGGACAGTCCTCCACCAGCCGCTGCTCCAGGCCACAGCCGAACTATGAGGCCCTTCATGGCCTGTTCGCCCGCCTTGTGGAGCTCGACCAGTTGCTTCAGCTGGTCGCTCAGGGGCACGGGGTGTTCGGCCTCAGCATACTGAGACCAGAACACCTTCTCTGTTGAGCTGCCCTCCTCGGCTCGATAGAATGCGGCGGCATCGGACACACTCCGGGGAAGATCTGCGAACGCTCCTGGAGAGCTCCGGATTCGGGTAAGTAACAAGTAACTCACGTTTATGTGTTTGCTTTGCATAAAGAATGCCTTACCCGCCGCTAACTTCTTCACCTCATCCAACTCCTGGAGGGTCTTCTGGGATTCGGCCTTGTCAGACTTGGCATTTTCAATAGCCACCGCGAGCTCGGACGCTCGCTTCTTTGAGTCAAGCTCCAAACTCTCATGTTTTTCCATGAGAGCCTGGAGCTCTTGCCGTACCTTGCCAACCTCGGCCTCATACTTCTCCCGCTCGGTGCGCTCCGAGGCCGCCCTGTTCTCGGCCTCGACCAGCGCTTGCTTAAGGGTCGCCACCTCAGATGTGGCCCCTACAATAGCCACGACAATCCTGTCATTTTTTGCAATTGCACCTTTATATATATATATTTAAACAAGGTATTTCTTACCTTCATTGTCCTCGAGCTGCTTCTTGGCACGCCCGAGCTCTTGCTCGGACCGCTCGAGGTTCTGCTTTAGCGTGTCCACTTCCGCAGTCAGTGCGGCGGACGCAAGCAGAGAAGCATGCACACACATATTGACTCCTTTTTGTTAGACTCCTGTGAATTTATTTGATCCTCTATTCGACTTTTCTTCCCGAATGCCAAACAGAGCATCAGGGGCTACTGTCTATGCGGTAATATTATTTACACATTCTTTACTTACCTCAAAGCCTGTTAAAAGGCTAGTACAAGCTTCAGTCAGTCCGCTCTTGGTGGACTGAACCTTCTGGACCACTGCACTCATAATGGTGCGGTGCTCCTCGTCGATGGAGGCGCCTTGGAGCGCCTCCAACAGATTGTCCGGAGCCTCTGGTTGGACGGGGGTCACCGGCACGGTGGGCTTGCTCCTCTTGGAAGGAGGTCCCCCACCAGACTCTGGAACCTTTGAAGGTTCCGGAGCGGTGTCCGGCCTAGAGCCGGACTTGGAGCCCTAGGGGGTTTCATCCCCTTTACTCCTGGAGTCCGGGAGGTCGCCTTGCGGTGCCTCCAGGACCACCTCCTCCCGGCTTGGAACCTGTTGGGATAACACTTCGGTGTCGTCCGTAGGGCGGGGGGAGGAAGCCGTCGGAAGCGAGTTCACATCCGGCGAGTCCAGTGAGCCGCTCGACGACGCATCGAGCCGGTCTTTGGGTGGGCTGCATAAACATATTCGACATAAGGGAAAGCTGTGCAATAAACGAATACTATGAATTACTCTGGTATCCGGATACTTACGATTTTGCCAGGGGCTTGGCCCTGGGCGCCCACTCCTCTCCGCCGTCGTCGGCATCGGTGGGGTAGTCCGGAGGAAGGGTTTTCCCCTTCTTGGACCCTCCGGCCTCCCCAGAGAGGGCGGCCTTCCTTTTCTTCTCTCCTCCCGCTAGAGGGGGAGAGGTCTCTTCTTCTTCGTCCTCGTCTTCACGAGAGGAATGCGCCTCGGAACCGTCGGATGACAGATCCGACACCTCCTGGCGCCGGGCACTCTTTCGAGTCCCCGTGGCCTTTTTCGCGGCCTTCTTCTCCGGCACCACATAGGGTGCCAGAACCAGCAGCTTCGCCAAGCGAGCGTCCGCTGGGCCTTCGGGCAAAGGAGCCGGACAGTGATCTGTCTGGACGTCACCTGCCAATCCTGTCAAAGGTAAGGGAGCTTAGATCCCACATGGAGTCAAACTATGAAAAACTGATACCCTGTAAAAGGAAAAAAAAGCTTACCGCATGAGCGTGACACTGCGTACTGAATCCGCGATCCTCGGTAGCGGATGCGGGGGCCTCGGCGCCCTTGAAAAGCACCTTCCAGGCATCTTCGTACGTCGTGTTGAAGAGCCTGCTCAGAGTTTGGTGCCACGCCGGGTCGAACTCCCACAGGTTGAAAGCCCGTTGTTGACACGGGAGGATCAGGCGGATGAGCATAACTTGGACTACGTTGGCAAGCTTAATCTTCTTGTCCACCAGGGTTTGGACGCATGTTTGGAGTCCGGTCAGCTCTCCTTTTTTACCCCACGACAGGCCCGTCTCCTTCCAGGAGGTGAGCCACGTAGGGGGTCTGGATCGAAACTCGGGGGCTACGACCCATTCGGGGTAGCGCGGCTCGGTGATGTAAAACCACCCCGATTGCCACCCCTTCAGGGTCTCCACAAAGGAGCCCTCGAGCCATAAGACGTTGGCCATCTTGCCCACCATGGCACCTCCGCACTCCGCCTGGTTGCCGCACACCACCTTCGGCTTGACATTGAAAGTCTTGAGCCATAGGCTGAAATGGGGGCGGATGCGGAGGAAAGCCTCGCACACGACGATAAACGCCGAGATGTTGAGGACAAAGTTCGGGGCCAGATCATGGAAATCCAGGCCATAGTAGAACATGAGCCCTCGGACAAATGGGTGAAGAGGGAAGCCCAGTCCATGGAGGAAATGGGGGAGGAACACCACCCTCTCATGGGGCCTAGGGGTGGGGATGAGCTGCCCCTTTTCAGGAAGCTGGTACGCAATGTCATTAGACGAGTATCCGACCTTCCTCAGTTTTTTGATGTGTCCCTTCGTGACGGAGGAGACCATCCACTTGCCTCCCGCTCCGGACATGGCTGGAGAAGGTTGAGGTGGGGAGTGCGGACTTGGGTGCTGGAGCTCGAGTGCGCGAGAATGGATAAGCAAGGGAGGAAGAAGGCGTAGGTGAAAAGGTGGATCCTTATCCCCTTATATGGGTGGACGCAACTACGTGTCCCCACCAGCCTGGTAAAACTCGCTTATCTCCAAGCACCGTAATGAATGGCGCGGTTGGGTTACCCACGCCCGTATTGATGATAATCCCGGAATAAGGGGACACGATCTCTGCTTTAACAAGACGTGCCAAGGAAACTGCCTCGCATGACGCGCTGAGGTGGGATAATGAAAGACTCGGATAAAGGCTTGGCCGTGGTGTGTCACACTACGGAATACGTCAGCAGATTAGATTTGTGTAAATATTATTCTCTCTATGGCAATATGTGGAAACTTATTTTGTAGAGCCGGACACTATCTTTGTGTTCAAAATCTTCTATGAAGTACTTGGAGGAGGAACCCGCCTTGCAATGCCAAAGACAATCTGCGCGCCGGACTCGTCGTCATTGAAGCCTGGTTCAGGGGCTATTGAGGGAGTCCTAGATTAGGGGGTGTCCGGACGGCCGGACTATACCTTCAGCCGGACTCCTGGACTATGAAGATACAAGATTGAAGAGTTTGTCCCATGTCCGGAAGGGACTTTCCTTGGCGTGGAAGGCAAGCTTGGCGATACGGATATGCAGATCTCCTACCATTGTAACCGACTTTGTGTAACCCTAACCCTCTCCGGTATCTATATAAACCGGAGGGTTTTAGTCCGTAGGACAACATGCACAACAACAATCATACCATAGGTTAGCTTCTAGGGTTTAGCCTCTCCGATCTCGTGGTAGATCTACTCTTGTACTACCCATATCATCAATATTAATCAAGCAGGACGTAGGGTTTTACCTCCATCGAGAGGGCCCGAACCTGGGTAAAACTTCGTGTCCCTTGCCTCCTGTTACCATCTGGCCTAGACGCATAGTTCGGGACCCCCTACCCGAGATCCGCCGGTTCTGACACCGACACTTATTGTTGGGGAAATGCATATCCCCATTGAGGTAACTTAGTGATTTATGAAAGTTCTTCGGTTTCATGCTAATCGAAAGTGGTTGTTAATAAGACTTGATCAACCTTATTAATGGCTCATTTTTGAATAGTATGAAGTTGATGAATTTAGTAAGCACTACTTTCCGTCCCTACTTTTTATTCTCTATTTTTATTACTTAAATAAAATAAAATGCCATGTTTTGTCTGTTTTCTGAATTTCCCATGCAATAAAAAATGACCCAAAAATAAAAGTTTTCAGAATGCCCTGAAAATTTTATACGATTTTTTTCTGAATATTTGAGAATTTTTGGTGCAAATAACATCAGAGGGACGTGCACCAGGTGGGCACAACCCACCTGGACGTGCCAGGACCCCCAGGCGCGCCCTGGTGGGTTGTGGTCCCAACGTGGGCCCCTCACTTACCTCTTCATCCCACATCATCACTTACCTCCAGAAAAAAATCTCAATTGCTCTGTCTCCCGTGTTCTTGAGCTCAAACCCGCGGATTTTGATCTCTTTGCTCGAAGCTCCATTTCTGAAACTGTTTCAGGGGATTGTTGCTTGGTATGTGACTCCACCATTTGTCCAATTAGTTTTTGTTTTAGTGGTTTATACTTTGAATAATTATCTACTCTTGGTGATGCTGTAGATGTGTTTGCATGTTGAATTCTGTCACACCCTAGCTAGTCATGCATTAGAGTGTTGCATCATGTTTACTCATTCATCAGAAACTTGAAATGGGGATGACAGAACCCCCAGTCCCCTCTGAAACCAACTAGGGTTACTAAAATAATTTTTCAATGAACCTGAAACGCCCTTCTAAAATGCCCATCATTTTTGTCTTGGTTCAGAACCTCTGCCAAAAATGGTGCACATTTTCCTAGGCCATCCTAGGGTTTTTGAATTAAATCATAGATATTTGAATTTGGGCATTTAAAATAATATAAAATATTTAAATGCTCAAATATCTCCAAACTAAAATGTTTCATGTTGGAAATAATCCAACTATGGGCCAGAAATAGTTTGGTGATTTTTGAAGTCGCCTAGGTATTTTATTTAATTCAACAAAGTTGCAGATATATTAAATAAAAACAGAAACAGAAAGAAAAGGGAAAAAAACTTACCTGGGCTCCTCCCTGTGCGGCCCAGCCAGCTGGCCGGCCCAGCCAGCAGCCGACCCAGCCCATCACTGTAGCCCTCCGTCGTCTTCCTCCCCTCGCCCCGAAGCTGCTGCGTGCTCGCGCGCGCACGGCCGCGCGGCCACCTCCTGCTTGCCGACGACCCCCCTGGCCGCGTGGACGACTCCCGCAGGCCGTCCCGATCCCCCCTGCTCTCTCTCACTCTCCCCGGCTCTCTCCTTCCTCTCCCTCGCTCTCTCTCTCACACGGCCGAACACCACCGTCGCCACCATTCGCCGTAGCAGTCGTCTCCGACCACCCCTCGCTCCCCCGACTAGCTCAGAAGCTCCGCCACAACTCCCTCTTCCTCCCCACCGCTCCACGGGTCCCCGGAAGCCCTGCATCGCCGCCACGTCGCCGTTCCCCTCTTCGGGCTCCGACCACCGTCGCCGTCGAATTCGCCGTCTCCAGCGCGTCCCCGAGCCCGCTTCGACGCCCACTGCAACTGCGGTGAGCTAAGCCACCGTTTCCCCCTCTCCTTCCCCTCGTTCCCTCACCGTAGCCTCCTCCCCACCACGGCCGAACCTCCGCCGTCGCCGAGCTCGCCGTCGACGCAGCTCCGGTGACCATTTGGTCACCCCGGCGAGTCCAACGAGTTCGCAAGACCCCGTAGAGCATCCCTAGCGCCTCGCTTTGCTCGACTTCGAGCTCCAGCACCGTTCCCGTGCACGACCGAACCCCGGCGGCCGCAGCCGAGCTCGCCGCCGTCGACTCCGGCCACCCCGACCCCAACGGGCTCCGCCAAGAGCTGCGGGTTGCCCTCAGCTCCACTCCGGTGGTCTCCGCCGTCCATTTGGTTGCCGAAATGACCAAAACCACTTCCGCCGCCGCGTCGGGCTCGCCGGCGACTAAACGCCGGCAGCCGACATTGACTTTGACCACGGGTGGGCCCTGGTTGACTCCCCTGAGTCAATGACAGGTGGGGCCCAGCCCTGTTAATTAAACAGGATTAGTTTTAATTAAGTTTTAATTAAAATAATCACCCTGACATGCGGGACCCACTGTCAGGTTTGACCCAGACCTGTTCCGTTGACCTGCTGACGTCACACTGACGTCAGGCTGACGCAGTAATCGATTTTCTGGATTTAAATTAAATCAGGAAATTCCAGAATATTATTTAAACTTCAAAAATTCATAACTTTTATTCTGTAACTCCAAATTGGACAAATTATATATGAAAAATGATCAGAAAAATCCAATCTATCCATCTGTACTATTTTCATGCATGATCAAACAAGTTAAATTGATGTTTTAAGCAGAATAAGAAAAGGCACTTAAAAGGGCCATGTTTGAGTTTGAAATTTGAATCTTTGATTCAAATTTGTTCAAACCCTTCTGGTTTTAGTTGCATTAGCCCAACACACTCATATTGCCATGTTTCATGCATGCATCATATTGTTGCACATTGTTTGGTGATGCTTGTGTACCGATGTCCTTTGCGACAGGTTCTGTCCCCGAGGAGTACCGTGATTACCCTAACGAAGAACCATATCAGTGCATCGAACCATCAGGCAAGCAACCAACCATTTGATCATATCGATACAATCCCATGTTCTCGCTCCTGCTCTCTTTTACTGCATTAAGACAACGCGATTCAAACTGCTGTGTGTTACGGTAGTTGAACCCATTTCCTCTGCATGACCTGTCATTGCCACAGTAACTAGATGAAACCCACTAGCATGTGTAGGAGTTGATTGAGCCATATGTATGTGTTGTTCCTACCTTGCTATGCCTGCTATGCTTAGAGTCGTGTCAGGTCTGGTTCATCTGGGTGATGGGCTAGAGTGAAATGATTATGTCGGCAATGAGAGTGGTGTGGTGAACACGATTTGGTAAAGGTATCGATGAGAGGCCATGTAGGAGTACATGGTGGGTTGTTTCATTGAAGCCGACCTTAAGCACTGAGATCTGTATGTGTGATTTAAGAATCAGCTACTACCATGCATTGGGCCCGAAACCAATGGACCCTCTCGACTTCTTATTCACCCTAGTTCTCCGTCCAGGAGTTGCAAGTAGTTTCTGGTGTTTGTAGCCTACTGGAGGCCGTGGACAGCGCTGACCGTAGGGGTGGGCTGTGATGCGGTAGGTACGTGGCACGGTGTACCGAATACCCGTTAGGTATCCCGGGAACCCTGTTCACATCGTTCGGGGCCGTATGGGAAACCTCGGCCGGACTCCCTGCGGATGGAACCTGAATAGGCGATAAACCTGGACTGGAGGCTTAGGTGATTAGGTAGGTCGTGGCCGACACCCACGTTGGGCTTCCGCTTGAAGGTTGCCGAGTACATGTCGTGTAAACGACGATAAGTGGTGAGAGCATGTATGAAGAAGTACACCCCTGCAGGGTTAACATGATCTATTCGAATAGCCGCGTCCGCGGTAAAGGACTACTTGGTTGCCTATACAGTTCATAGACAAGTAAATGGAAACTACTAAAAGCCTCAAGATAAGTGTGAGTGCCGAGGATGGCTCTTCCGTAGGAAGACGGAGGTGGATCCTCGGTAGTGTATTGAAGTGGTGAGTAGTGGACTCGTGTGCACAAAACATTTCAAGTTGGAGTATCGTAGGATAGTCTAGCCAAGAGTCAAAGCTAGCTTGCTGCAATAACTCCACCAACCCTTCTTGATACTCTGCATGTATGTAGGATCTGATGTAAGTCTTGCTGAGTACCTTTGTACTCATGTTGCTATAATCTACATTTTTACAGAAGACGCTGCAACCCCTTCTGATGGGTTCTATGTAGACGTTGACATCAACGAGTAGGCTAAAGACCCAGGTGGTGACCCTGAGCTTGTGAAGGACCACATAGTATAGCTAGGCTTTCCAAGCCTCTTTTATTTTACTAGTTGTCTGTACTCAGACAAGTTACTTCCGCTGTTGGCTTGTATGACTGTATGACTTGTATGTTGGGTCGTGAGACCCGTACCTTTGTGTATGATATGTGTGGCTCCCTGAGCCTTAAATAAAGTGCTTGTGTCATAGAGTCATGTTGTGATGCTTCGTTGTATTTGCACATATCGAGCATATTGTGTGTATGATTGAAATGCTTGGTATGTGTGGGATCTGACTATCTAGTTGTTTATCTTTAGTAGCCTCTCTTACCGGGAAATGTCTCCTAGTGTTACCGCTGAGCCATGGTAGCTTGCTACTGCTCTGGAACACTTAGGCTGGCCGGCATGTGTCCTTCTTCGTTCCTGTGTCTGTCCCTTCGGGGGAATGTCACGCTTTGAGTACCGGAGTCCTGTTAGCCCACTACAGCCCGGTTTACCGGAGTCCTGCTAGCCCAGTGCTACAGCCCGGACCCACTTGCTGATGACCGACACGTTCGAAGCTGGGTCATGGATGCCTGTCCCTGTAAGTCTGTGCCACTTTGGGTTTACGACTAGTCATGTCAGCCCGGGCTCTTTATCATATGGATGCTAGCGACACTATCATATACGTGAGCCAAAAGGCGCAAACGGTCCCGGGAAAAGGTAAGACGACACCCGTGGGGATACCGTGCGTGAGGCCGCAAGGTGATATGAGGTGTTACCAGCTAGATCGATGTGACATCGAGTCGGGGTCCTGACAAATTCTTAGTGTTCTAAGTAGTTTGAATGCTTGCTATGGCCTCTATGTATCCCTATGAGTAGTTGCTATCAATCTTACAAAGTTTGGTTGACAATTTTTTGTCACTCCAAATTTTTTATTTTCAGAAAATTGTACGCGGACATGAATATCTTCAGGAAGTTTGGCTCTAAGAAGAACTCCAAGGTTGTTACTGGGGAGTCTTCCGACAATGATCTCCACCCTCGGAGGTTGGCAGAAGTATGGCAGTGCGAATGGCCGCACACCCCGTTCCTGGAAGAGGCTGGAATTCTTGAGGAGTTCACGCAATATACTACTAATGCCAGCCTCACTGACTTCATCGCAGATGAGTGTGACCAGCACCACATCCTCACAAACGTCTTTGTTTAGAGCTTTACTTTCTTGACTAGAAATAATCCTCCTGAATTGAGCTTTAATTTATATGCTGAAAACCATTAGATACCACTTACTGGGTTTTGTGACATATGCATGATCCCGTTTGATGGGATGTTGGCTGAGCCTAGGTTGGTTGGGTTTGAGAATTTTTATCGCACTCTGACAGTGGGTGATGAGAGAGGAGTGTCAGACACTACGGCTGCTAGCATACACTTTCCCGCCATACATTATTTTGCTTTATTTGTTGCCAAGTGCTTGCTTGCTAGAAAGAAAGTAGGTGCGCTTAGTTTTACGTCGAGCACTAGAGGGCGAAAATACCTATAGCTTGGGAGCTAATGTGGCTCGTCGCCTCCATCTTAATAAATCATAGGGTGAAATACATGGTGGGAATTATGCTACTCGTTTGGCGGCTCACTTCGAGGTTGAGATACACCCTCATGATTTCCCTCTGGCCAAAGTTTACCTAGAC
The DNA here is from genome assembly GCF_018294505.1 of Triticum aestivum. NCBI lineage: Eukaryota > Viridiplantae > Streptophyta > Magnoliopsida > Poales > Poaceae > Triticum > Triticum aestivum. Next base: position 414,992,777 of record NC_057809.1, read on the forward strand.
CGTGCCGCCATGGATCACCACCATTTTACAGATATAGAATCTCCTCACATCCCTATTCCGTATAACCTGGTTTTTAATGTGAGGACTCGTGATGTTATTCCATTGCCTGCTCCTGCTTTATTTGATTCTGCTGTCAGGGGCGGATATAGGATTATGCCTGCAGATACCATCACCTACCGGAACGCTCAGGCTGCTGCGGAAGCGGCACAACAGGCACCCCAGCACTGAGACAAGTGGATGCCTGCTCCTCAGCACCCCTTGTAACGACCCGACCCAAAATGGATCGAAGTCTCTGTGCTTAAGTGTCATCCCTGGATCGGTATGCTGACACACACAATACTCGAGGTATTATAACAGAGTTCAATCACACTTTATTACATTGAGGTTCTCAAAAGAGTATTTATTACAATAATATGGCTAAGGACCATCTAAATAAAAATAACTGCGGAAGCTTCAAAGGTAAATGAGTCCATCCAACTCCACGGCAAACTGAGTGTAGAACAATGACCTATTGCACCTTTAATCTTCGCCAGAAAAGTCTGCAACATGAGACGTTGCAGCCGTGTAGGCCAGCACATGGAATATGCTGGCAATTTCACACTGTAGAATAATAATGAAAAAAAACTATCTATATATGCAAATTTAGCTGGTGGAGGCTCTAAGTTTAATTTTTGCATAAAGCAAATTTTACCCTACAACAAAGGAATATTTTTTTATTACTACTAAGTTAAAATGCCATTACTGAGAAGGTTCCTCCAACTCAATCCCAAAATTCCCAAGTTATTAGTAACCCAATAATTTCATTAAATAGAGTGATGAGATCAACCAATAATTCACTTCTAGATACACAAATTGTCCATAACCGGGGACACGACTAATCATGATTAGTTTGTACACTCTGCAGAGGTTTGCGCACTTTTCCCCACAAGACTCGACCACCTCCATGATCGGAAGATCGAGACATAGCCTTTCTAAAGTATTTCCTCCAAACCCTGGGTAGACCGGTACACCTACTTTCCCCTACATCAGCTAGTCTACCACGGAAAGAGGTCACACAACTTACTCAACTATGCCAGAGCCCATAATGGCTTGTGGCTGCACACAGAAGTTTCTAGGCATGAAATATTTTATGACCCCTTTGAGCCTAGGTGGTGGACCTAGGGTAATCACACGGGTACTCTGGGATTTCCCTTGGGCAAGCACTGGTTACTCCAGGTGCCCCCACTAGTAGAAAACAGGGCTATGGTCCAGGTCGGCTCAGCCCATTAGTCCCGGTTCAGTCTAGAACCGGGACCAATGTGGGCATTGGTCCCGGTTCGTGAGCCCAGGGGGCCGGCCGGGCCACGTGGGCCATTGGTCCCGGTTCGTCTGGACCTTTTGGTCCCGGTTGGTGGGACGAACCGGGACCAATGGGCCTCGCTCCTGGCCCACCACCATTGGTCCCGGTTGGTGGCTTGAACTGGGACCAAAGGCTTCCCTTTAGTCCCGGTTCATGTCATCAACCGGGACCAATGAGGTACCTATATATACCCCCTCACACAAGAGCAGAGCACAGTGCTCTGTTTTTTCTGGCCGAGGGGGAGAGGGCTTTGTGGTGCTCTAGCTCACCTCCTATGCACATGAGGTGTTCGATGGAATGCCCGAGCCACACTACTTAAGCTTTCTCCTCTCGAAGCTCGACCTCCAAGCTCCATTTTCCTCGAGATTTGTCTAGATTTAGCGGTCCGTCACGCCCCGTCCCCGTCTTCACCGCCGTCGATCACCCGTGCCGATCTCATCACCGACACCACCGTGGTGAGCCTCTTGTTCTTATCTTCTTTCTGAAAGGAAAAATATTCTTACTTGTATGTTTAGATAGATACTTGTATCATTTTCTTACATTTATTATTGCATCTTATATAGTGCGATGGTTTTGGTATCCGCCCCCGTCGGCCCTCGTCCTGTCTATGATTCGGATTTGGTATGTATATTATCTTTATAACTATTGGTTCATTTATTGTTTATGAAAATTATGCCGACCAACGTGACATAGATTTTATTTATCTAGGATGTATGTGAATCAGAAATGCCAACCGACCCTATTGTCGAGAGGTTAAATTTAGTTGAAGAAGAAAACAATTTGTTGAAGGAAAAAATAAAAAAATTGAGGAGGAGAAGATGATGTTGGAGTTGCATGTTGCGGATGTCGTCGATGATCACAAGATCAAGATGGATGCAATGCGCTTGAAGATTAGAAAGATTAGAAAATATGCCATTCATACCGAGGCTTGGTATCATTATGCCGTTGGATCAATTGTTACCTTGGTTGCGATTATGATCGCATTTGTTTTCGCATTGAAATGTTTTACATAGTTTCAATGTATGGTTTAATTAATTAGATGCTCTGGAGAGCTATATGTTGTTAGATGAGAACTATGTATGCACTTTGGTTTTAATGTGATGATGAACTTCTATTAATTTGGACACTTAATTATATATAATGCACGCAGATGAACCGACAATGGATGTACGGTGACAGACACACCCGCGAGTACATTAAGGGCGTGCATGAGTTTCTT
>NC_057809.1:414995403-414996091 GCF_018294505.1 Triticum aestivum
TGATTCACACAAATTTTTAAAAATTCAAATTTAAACTATTCAAAATTTAAAACTAATGGCACTAACAGAAAGTTTATAATTTTTGTGACCTAAAAGCAAAAAGAAATCACTAAAAAACTGTAAGTATTTAGTTTTAAGTAGAAATAAAAAAATAAAAAACCAAAAAAATGTAGAAATAAAAAAGAAAAAACTAAAAAAATGCCACCTACTGGGCCTCCACGGCCTGAATACGACTAGAAACCCTACATGGGCCAGGATTCAGGCCCGCAGAGGCCCAATAGGCCCACAGGCAGTAACAAGTTTAGGCCCAAAAGCCTGCATTAGAGAGGAGCTCGAATGGGGAGGCACAGCAGCGCTTATAAACAAGTGCCGGCGCCCTTCAGCTAGCGATGTGGGACTAAACTTCAGCTAGCGATGCAGCACAAGGCCATTGGTCCCGGTTGGTGGCACCAACCGGGACTAAAGGGGGCATTGGTCACGGTTCGTGGCACCAACCGTGACCATTGCCCCCCTTTAGTACCGGTTGGTGCCACCAACCGGGACCAATGGCCTTAGCTTCCCGCCCTTTCGGCTGCCGAAAATTGTCCTTTGGTCCCGGTTCGTCGCACCAACCGGGACTAAAGGGGGGCATTAGTCCCGGTTTGTGCCACGAACCGGGACCAATGCAATTGCTATATATACAACACTT
>NC_057809.1:414996101-414997285 GCF_018294505.1 Triticum aestivum
GTCCCCGTCTTCACCGCCGTCGATCACCCGTGCCGATCTCATCACCGACACCACCGTGGTGAGCCTCTTGTTCTTATCTTCTTTCTGAAAGGAAAAATATTCTTACTTGTATGTTTAGATAGATACTTGTATCATTTTCTTACATTTATTATTGCATCTTATATAGTGCGATGGTTTTGGTATCCGCCCCCGTCGGCCCTCGTCCTGTCTATGATTCGGATTTGGTATGTATATTATCTTTATAACTATTGGTTCATTTATTGTTTATGAAAATTATGCCGACCAACGTGACATAGATTTTATTTATCTAGGATGTATGTGAATCAGAAATGCCAACCGACCCTATTGTCGAGAGGTTAAATTTAGTTGAAGAAGAAAACAATTTGTTGAAGGAAAAAATAAAAAAATTGAGGAGGAGAAGATGATGTTGGAGTTGCATGTTGCGGATGTCGTCGATGATCACAAGATCAAGATGGATGCAATGCGCTTGAAGATTAGAAAGATTAGAAAATATGCCATTCATACCGAGGCTTGGTATCATTATGCCGTTGGATCAATTGTTACCTTGGTTGCGATTATGATCGCATTTGTTTTCGCATTGAAATGTTTTACATAGTTTCAATGTATGGTTTAATTAATTAGATGCTCTGGAGAGCTATATGTTGTTAGATGAGAACTATGTATGCACTTTGGTTTTAATGTGATGATGAACTTCTATTAATTTGGACACTTAATTATATATAATGCACGCAGATGAACCGACAATGGATGTACGGTGACAGACACACCCGCGAGTACATTAAGGGCGTGCATGAGTTTCTTTATGCGGCTGAGGCAAACAAGCAGAATGGTTTTATGTGTTGTCCATGCACTGAATGTGGGAATACGAGGTCTTACTCTAACCAGAAAATCAATTAAAATATTATGTTATGATCAACTAAAATAAAACTATAATATTCTTCAATAGCAAAAAGAATATAATTTTTGTGACCTAAAATCAAACTATAAGTATTTAATTGTAAGTATAAATAAAAAATAAATAGCAAAGAAGAAGAAAAAATTCTATTTTTATAGTAAAGTTATTCATAAACTAGTGATTCACACAAATTTTATAAAATTCAAATTTAAACTATTCAAAAATTTAAAACTAATGGCACTAACAGAAAGTTTATAATTTTTGTGAC